>NC_057735.1:45700774-45712722 GCF_004010195.1 Chiloscyllium plagiosum
TTCCACACTGTAAGTAATCTAATCTAATCTAATCTAGTTTGAAAGCTGTACACTGAAATAACTCCAGATCCTGTTACCAAGTCACCTTTTATTTACAGGTGCACAGTACTTGACATTGGTCTTCAGACCCAACTCTCAGAGTGAACAGAATGTCTAATACTTCTGTTTATATCTGTCAGCCAGGGCTCCCTAATTGGACCAGATTAACAACCCCAATGAGGCAACTCATATATTATGAGGTCTACCTAGCTGACCTCATTACAATCACCCCCTCTTAGTCTGGGGGTGTAGGTTTTGTCTTGTAGGCTTTTCTGGGGCATTTTTGCACTGGCTACGGTTCCTCCGACTTTGCTTCAGATACTGGTGGCATGTATCAGACTGTAGCCTGGCTCTTGATCCCGGAGCATCCCAGGAGAAATTCATCTTCTTTCAGGCGGTAAAGGCATCAAGGTTCCAATATCTGCCATGTCCATCTCAGACTCTGAGGTTTCTTTGATGAGAGACAGAGGAGAGAACCCAAAGTTTCCAACAGCCTTTCTGGCCGTTCTGAGGGGCTGGGTACATTTCACTATTGTTTCGTTTGCGAGTTTGCATCTTTCATGTGGTCCATGTGCTTGTTTGGGTTCGCCTACCTACCCATACTTCGTACATCAGAGGACCCGACTTTGCATCAACCATGCCTCTTCCCATGCAGGGCCATTTCCATGCTTTTGGCACCAAGCTTTGTCCCCTCAAGTAATCTGTCTCTCTCACTTAGAGGAGTCTTGTGTCTGGCATTGGCATTCCTGATGCCATTTCACCCTCCCTCCCAAATCATGGGAAGACCCGATGCACAGACTTTTCCCCATAAGCAACTCTGCTGGAGCTATCCCTGTAGTTGCATGAGGGGTGATGCGAAATCAAATAGGAACTGAGACAGTTTGGTTTCAAGTGAAGCTGTAGGCTGTTTCTATAATCCTGCCCTCAAAGTTTGGACTGCTGTTTCCGCCAGACCATTGGATGGTAGGGAGCTGTCCTTATATGTCAAATCTATTTGACTTTAGGAAATACACAAATTCCCTGCTGATAAACGATGGCCCATTGTCTGTGATCAACACTTACAGGAGCCTGTGTACTGTAAAAGATGTTCATAACATTTCTGTTGTTGTCCCTGTGTTTGACAAGTTAACACTATGTTTGACCAACCACTTTGAGTGGGCATCCCAATGACTATGGAAGAGCCTGCATAGTCGAGTCCAGGGCTTACCTAGCCATTCCCATGAATGTAGGGGAGTTGCCCGCAGTCATTTTTGTCTTTGTTGAGACTCTGGTCACTGCCCCAGCAACATGGCTATGTCTGCATCCAAATAAAACTTCTTGCCAACATCCTCATTTTGTACACCCCTGGATGACCTGATGGAGTTCAGCCAGTATCTGAGGACAGGACAATCACTCTTGCTCCCCATAATAATATGCTGTCCTCTACTGTGACCCAGTCGCTCTGGGTCCAGAAAGGTTTCAGTTTTGGTTGTGATGGCCCTTTTGTTTCCACCATCACCACCAACTGTTTCAGTTTTGCCAGGACGAGAGTTTTTGTGTCCACGGTCTGATATTGTCAGTGGTGACAGGATGGGAGTCCAGAAAGTTTACAGCCAGAACAGACTGTTCCATTGGCAGTACCACCAGTGGTGTATCTATCAGCGGGAGGTGGCTCAAGGCATCTGCATTTGTTATTGGCTTCCCAGACGGTGTTCCAACTTGTAATTGTATGCACATAGAATGAGAGCCCATTGCTGAAGTATATCTGAAACTTAGGGGAGGGAGGAAGGGTTGGCAAGTCCTTATCCTCTTTGAATAGCCCTAGCAGGGGTTTGTGGTCTAGTGGCATGCCTGCAATATACATTTTTCCCTTCTAAAGTGTATGCCCACCTTGGAGAAATGTCTAAGGACTTTGTCCAAATTCTTTTTAGGTCTTCCCTGTTATTGGTGCATCATTCAGTTAAATGGCGACCTGTAGTAGACCTTGTAAAATGTAGTCCATCATCCCCTGAAAACTGGCACAGGCTGATGACACCCCAAGCTGCAGTCTCGAATATCGGTACAAATCCTGATGGGTATTATTTGCAGAATATTTTGAGGAATGGTGTCTAACCACAATTACAGGTCCACCTCATGTCCAGCTTCATGAAGGACAGCATGAAGGAAATTAAGGATATTGAAAGAAAAACATACAACATGTCAAAGATTAGTGATAAATCAATTAGTGGGCAAGATTTTAAAAAAACAAATGACCAAATAAAGAGAGAAAATAAAATTTGAAGGTAAGTCAACATGTAATATTAAGAAAGATAGCAAAAGCTTCTTTAAGTATATGTAATGGAAGAGAGGAACTATAGTGAACATCGGTCCCATAGAGAATGAAGTTGGGGTAATCATAATGGGGAAACAGGAAATGGCAGAGGAGCTGAATAAATATCTTGAATCAGTTTTCACATGGAAAGCATGGAGTCTATTCCAAAAATAATAAATAATCAAGGGAAATAATGGGGAGAGAATTTGGAAATCCTTGTGCAAGAAACACAAAAAGCTAGCATCATCAAGAAACAGGGAAGGTAAATTGAATTTTAGCCTTCATTTCAAATAGAATGAAGTATAAAAAAAGGGAAGTCTTGTTAAAACTATACAAGACATTTGTCAGACCATAGCTTGAATATTGTCAACAGTTTTGGTTTGCTTATCGAAGGAAAAATATCTTGGCACTGGGGAGCAGTCCAGAGAAGGTTGTGCAGGCTGACCCTAGGTATGGAGGGATTTTCTCTTGAGGTTGAGTACTTTGGAGTTTGAAAAAATGAGAGTTGATCTTATTGAAACATATAAGATTAGCTAGTTTTGCAAAGATTTGTAGCTCAGGTTGAGGTTCTGGATGTAGGTTTGCTCACTGAATATATTGAGAGCTGAGATAGATTGTTAGTCAGTAGGGGAATCAAGGATCATGGGGAAAAGGTAGGCAAGTGGACTTGAGGATTATCAGAGTCAAAAAGAGTAGCACTGGAAAAGCACAGCAGCGCAGGAAGCATCTGACAAGCAGGAGAGTCGATGTTTTGGACATAAACACTTCTTCAGGTTTAATTAATTCAAGTTTAATTAACATGATTAAATTCTTTGATGAAATAACAGAAAGGCTCCAATTATTGTTTCTGGGTTAGGGATACAGAAAGAGAGAATCTCAGCTTTAAGTTCCTGACCTTTAAATTGGCCACCTCCAGTTGAAGTTTTCTTCCAGGGAGCTGAGCTGGACTGGGAGTTGGGTTGGACTGGGAATTGGGCTGGGCTGGACTGGGAATTGGGCTGGCTGGAAATTGGGCTGGAATGGGAGTTGGGCTGGAATGGGAGTTGGGCTGGAAAGGGATATGGTTGGACTGGGATTTGGATTGAAATGAGATTTGGGTTGACTGGGATTTGGACTGGACTGGGATTTGCACTGACTGGGAATGGGTTGGACTGGACTGGGATCTGGACTGAACTGGAATTTGGACTGGGATTTGGGCTAGACTGGAAGCTGTGTTGGACTGGGACTTAGATTGGACTGGACTGGGAACTGGGTTGGAATGGGACCTGGGCTGGACTACCAAAACAGATCCTTGTGGCACACCACTGTAACTGGACTCCAGGCTGAATATTTTTCATCAACCACCACTCACTGCCTTCTTTCGGAAAGCCAGTTTCTAATCCAAACTGCTAAATCACCCTCAATTCCATGCCTCTGCATTTTCTCCAACAGCCTACCATGTGGAACCTTATCAAAGGCTTTACTGAAGTCCATGTACACCACATCAACTGCCCTACCCTCATCTACATGCTTGGTCACCTTCTCAAAAAACTCAATGAGGTTTGTGAGACATGACCTGCCCTTGACGAAACCATGTTGACTATCTGAAATCAAATTGTTGTTTGCAAGATGATTATAAATCTTTTCTCTCATAATCCTTTCTAAAACCTTTCCTACAACAGAAGTAAGGCTCACTGGTCTATAATTATCTGGGTCATCGCTACTGCCCTTCTTGAACAAGGGCACAACATTTGCAATCCTCCAGTCCTCTGGTACCAAACCTGTAGACAATGATGACTCAAATATCAAAGCCAAAGGCTCTGCTATCTCCTCCCTAGCTTCCCAGAGAATCCTTAGATAATATCTCGTACCACATTCTTCTCCTCTACAATATTCGCCTTTTCCTGAGTGAAAACCGATGAGAAATGTTTGTTTAGCACCTCTCCGATCTCCACAGGGTCCACATTCAATTTCCCACTTCCGTCTTTGACTGGCCCTATTCCTATCCCAGTCATCCTTTTATTCCTCACATAACTATAGAAAGCTTTAGAGTTCTCCTTTATTCTATTTGCTAAAGACTGCTTGTGTCCTCTCTTTGCTCTTCTTAACTCTCTCTTTAAATCCTTCCGAGTTGATTTGTAACTCTCCATCGCCTCATCTGAACCATCTTGCCTCATCAACACATAAGCCTCCTTCTTCTGCTTAACAAGTGATTCAATTTCTGTACTAAACCACAGTTCCCTTACCTTATCACTTCCTCCCTGCCTGACAGGGACATACCTATCAACGACATGCATTATCTGTTCCTTAAACCAGCTCCACATTTCCATTGTCTTCATCCCCTGCATTTGCTACCCCATTCTATGCATCCTAATTCTTGCCTAATCGCATTATAATTGCCCTTGCCCTATCCATAACTCTTGGCCTGTGGCATGTGCCCTTTCCATAGCCAAACTAAACATAACTGAATTTTGGTCGCTCTCTCCAAACTGCTCAATCAAACATCTGGCCTGGTTCATCACCAAACACCAGATCCAGTGCGGCCTCCACTCTTGTCGGCCCTTTGACATACTTTGTCAGGAAACGCTCCTGTACACATTGGACAAAAACTGATCCATCCAACATACTGGAGTTATAGCATTTCCAGTCAATGTTGGGAAGTTAAAGTCCCCCATAATGACCATCCTGTTCCTTTCACTCCTACCCAGAATAATGTTGCCAATCCTCTCTTCCATCTCCCTGGAATTCTGCGGAGGCCGATAAAAACTCCAAGCAGTGTGACCTTTCCTCTCCTGTTGCTAAACTCAGCCCACACTACCTCAGTAGACGAGTCCTCGTCAAAGGTTCTTTCAACCACAGTTATACTATCCTTGACTAACAAGGCCATAGCTCTTTTACCACCTTACCTGTTCTTAATGGAAGATCTAAACCCTGGAACTTGAAACATCCATTCCTCACCCTGCTCTATCCATGTCTCCGAAATGGTCACAACATCGAAATCCCAGGTATCTATCCATGCTGCAAACTCATCTACTTTATTTCAGATACTTCTGGCGTTGAAGTAGACACACTTCAAACCAGCCTGCTGTCTGCCAGCACAATCCTGTGACCGTGAAATCCTGTCCCTGTCCTCCCTACTCTACTATGCACTGCAACTACACCTCAGGTTCCCATCCCCTTGCTGAGCTAGTTTAAACCCACCTGAATAGTACCAGCAAATTTCCCACCCAGGATATTAGTACCCCTCTCGTTCAAGTGAAGATTGTCCTGTTTGTACTGGTCCCACCTTCCCCAGAATGAGCCCCAATTATCCAAGTACGTGGAACCCTCCCTCCTGCATCATAATCTCACTTAATTGAATAGCAGCATTGAAGGATTGAGTGGCGGTTTGTATGTCTATATGCACTTGAATGGGTCGCATTCATAAAAAAGAGCAAAGATTAATTGGAAAGCAAGCATAAGAACACAAAGGTAAAAAGAAATCAAAGCTAGAGTTATGTATAGGCCTCCAAACAGTTGTCAGGAGCTGGGTCACAAGATACATCAGGATCATGAGGGATTTCAGTATACAGGTGGATTAGGAAAATCAGGTGGTAGTGGATTCCAAGAAAAGGAATTTGTGGAACGTTTGGAAGATGGCTTTTTGGAGCAGCTTGTGGTGAAACCCACTAGGAAACAGGCAATACTGGATTTAGTGTGGTGCAATGAGGCAGATTTGATCAGGGAGCTTAAGATGAAGGAACCCTGAGGACGAAATGATCATAATATAATTGAATTTACTCTGGAATTTGAGAGGGAGAAGATAGAATCAGATGTAACGGTATTAAAGCTGAATAAAGGCAACTACAAAAGCATGAGGGAGGAGAACTGACTGGGAGAGGAGCCTAGCAGGAAAGACAGTGGAACAGCAATGGCAGGAGTTTCTGGGAGTAATTCAGGAGACCCAGCAGAGATTCATCTCAAGTAAAAAGAAGCATGGTCCAGGGAGGATGAGGTAGCTATGGCTGACTAGGGAAGTTAGGAATAGCGTGAAAGCAAAAGAGAAAGGATATAATGTGGTGAAAGATAGTTGGAACCCAGAGGATTGGGAAGCTTACAAAGACCAAATGAGGGCAACTAAAAAATAAATAAGGAGGGAGGAAATTTAATGTGTGGGTAAGCTAGCCAGTAATATTAAGGAAGACTAAGAGTTTATTTAGATATGTAAAAGGCAAAAGAAAGGCAAAGTGGACATTGGGCCGCTGGAAAATGACTCTACAGAGATGGTAGTGGGGAACAGGGAAATGGCTGAGGAAGTGAACAATTACTTCACGTCAGTCTTGATGGTGGAAGACACAAGTAATATTCCAAAAATTCAAGAGAGTGTTGGAGCAGAGCTGATACCGTGGCCATCACCAAAGAGAAGGTGCTAGAAAAACTGAACGGCCTGAAGGTGAATAAATCATCTGGACCAGATCGACTACACCCCAGACTTCTAAGGGAGATAGCTGAAGAGATAATGGAGGCATTAGTTGACGATCTTTCAGTAATCACTAGAATCATGGAGGGTCCCAGAAGACTGGAAAATTGCTAAAGTAACACACCTGTTTAAAAATGGAGTAAGGCAAAAGATGGAAAATTACAGACTGATTAGCCTAACCTCGGTCATGGGTAAGATCCAGGAATCCCTCATGAAGGACGAGATTTCTGAATACTTGGAAGTGTATGGTAAAATGTGGCAAAGTCAGCATGGTTTCATCAAGGGAATGTCATGCCTGACAAATCTTCTAGAATTCTTTGAGGAAGTAATGGGCAGGTTAGATCGAGGAAAGAGCCAATGCATGTTATCTACCTGGATTTCAAGAAGGCCTTTGACAAAGTGCTGCACAGGATGCTACTGAGTAAGTTAAGGGCCAGTGATGTCAGTGCTGTGAAGCAGCAGTGCTAACCACTGAGTCACCGTGCCGCCCTTAATCTAGATGAAGGAACTGAGGGCATTCTGGCTAAGTTTGCAGACAATACAAAGGTAGAGGGACAGCTAGTATTGAGGAAGCGGGGAGCCTGCACCTGGATTTGGACAGGTTAGGAGACCGGGCAAAGAAGTGGGAGATGGAGTCCAATGTGGAAAAGTGTGAGGTCATGCACTTTGATAGGAAGAATAGAGGCATGGACTTTTTTCTAAATGGAGAGAAAATTCCAAAGTCTGAAGTGCAAAGAGAATTGGGAGTTCTAGTCCAGGATTCCCTCAAGGTAAATTTGCAGGGTGAGTCAGTAGTTAGGAAGGCAAATGTAATGATGGCATTTATTTTGGGAGGACTTGAATATAAAAGTAGGCATGTATTTCTGAGGCTCTATAAGGCTCTGGTCAGACCACATTTGGAATATTACGCACAGTTTTGGGCCCCAAATCTCAGGAAGGATGTACCGACCCTGGAGCATGTTCAGAGGAGGTTCACGAGAATGGTTCCAGGGTTTAAAAGCTTAACATATGAGGAACATTTGAGGACTCTGGGTCTATTCTCGATGGAGTTTAGAAGGATGAGGGGGAATCTAATTGAAACATATAGAATACTGAATGGCCCGGACAGAGTGGATGCTGGGAAGATGTTTCCATTGGTAGGAGAAACTAGGACCCGAGTGCACAGCCTTTGATTAAAGGGAACACCTTTTAGAACAGTGATAAGGAGGAACTTCTTCAGCCAGAGAATGGGAATTTATGGAATTCATTTCCACAGAAGGCTGTAGAGGCCGGGTTTTTGAGTATATTTAAGACTGAGTTGGATAAGTTCTTGAGTATCAAGGGGATCAAGGGTTATGGGGAGAAAGTGGGACAATGAGGTTGATAAACTTATTAGCCATGATTGAATGGCATAGCAGACTCAATTGGCTGAATGGCCTAAATCCTGCTCCTATGTCTTATGGTCTTATGGTCATATGATCTGCTGAAAGGAGGTCTACCGTGTTGTGTCATTCTAGGATTGAAATTGCTTGATACCATAAGGAGTATGTTTTGTGTGATAGGTGGACAATCGTTTCACAGCTAACAGCATAAAAGTGAACAACACAACATGCAGTATGTAATGTAAAAGATAGATGATGCAAAATAAGTAAGGTATAACAAAAGATGTAAAACTCTGAGTTTCAGAATACATGGAGTATAGCAATTATTATTACAGCGTGAAGTGCATTATAACCTGTCGGAGAATTGAGCCCAATGGATCAGAGACCGCAAACGAAGATCGTAGTGAAATTGACAAGCGATATCACGGGAGAGAAATTAACCAAGCTGACACAGAACTGATTCTCTGCACAGATGACAAATTGCTCTTCCCTGGACAGAAAGTGGATGTATATTTTTATAGGATACAACACAAAAGCGATAATCGTAAGCAGTTGCAATACAATGGTGAAAATTGTAAAGAGATTAAACAAGAATAAACAAGATGGAAATTAATCAAGCGTCCAGCACTAGCAATTCATTTATAATTGACACAAGAGATTCCAGCCATCTCTGTGAGTGGGTGAGAATGACTTCTGGAGGATTCTTCATTGTATTTCCAGTCCACACAAATATGTGCAAATGTTCCTTCTCCTGGCATCCAGGTGTGACCATTGTGCTCCTCCTGTGAGCGAAGTCTTCCAGGGCCTCTCAGTCTGCCTGTTTGTTTATGCTGTAGGTTTCAATGGGAAATGAGCCTGCCCTTAGGGTATTGGGACTGCAGTTCTAATGGGGCTGGGAGCTGATTGTGAAAAGTTATTTTAGGGAGTGTATTCACTGCTCTAGGAAGGGGCTTGGACATGTCTGGTTTTTATGTTAGCCTGTTTGGTCAAGACTGGAGCACTCTGGGTAGTTTCTGTATATGTTGTCAGGCTTGATTTCTGTGTTTTTGCAGGCCAGCTTCTGTTTTTTATGTTGCCATGCTGTGGGTGAGCAGAGTAGCAGATCTTTTTCTGACATAACCACATACTAAATATATATTAATGCCAGTCTCAGTTAAGCCAGCATGAAATATGCAGGCGAAAGTGAGGACTGCAGATGCTGGAGATCAGAGTCTAGATTAAAGTGGTGCTGGAAAAGCACAGCAGGTCGGGCAGCATCCGAGGAGCAGAAAAATCAATGTTTCGGGCAAAAACCCTTCATCAGGAACTCTAATCATGAAATATGCATAGCCTGGGTGCTGCATTGTAAAAGTGATAACTCAGCAGGTTGGAACCCTTTCATGTTATAATTCCCCCAATTGATATCTGCTATCTCCTTTCTACAGAGTCCAGGCCAAGTTCATAAGTTAGATCAGAGTTTAACAGAATATCTTTAACAAAAATATAAACATGCATTGATTTATCTAGTGAAATGGAAAAAGTTGTATTTACATAAAGTCTTTTACAAGGACTTCTGAAAGCATTTTACAGTAAGTTCTGAGAAAGGGTCACCTGACCCACAATGTTAACTTTGATTTCTTTTCACAGATGCTGCCAGACCTGCTGAGCTTTTCCAGCAACTTCTGTTTTTGTACATGAAGTACTATTTGATTTGTGCTTACTATTACAATGTCGGAAAGGTGGAAAGTAATTTTCTTGTGTCAAGGTCCCACAAACGACAATGTGATAGCAAAACAGTTTTTGAGTGAGGTATAGATATTGGGCAGCACACAGTGCACTGGTTCCTCTTCGTGCCAATGCTGTAAGATCCTTTATGTCCAGCCAAGAAGGTTTTCAGGACACCGTTTTATCATTTTGCCTGATAAACAGCACTACTCAGAATGCAGCATACCCCAGTGCTATACTGAACTGTTGTAGGCATCACTGAAATCAGAACTCCAAGTTGGTAGATGAGTTGTCAAGTTGGTAGATGAGGTTTAATGCAGAGAAGTGCAAGATTCTACACACATAACGAAGAATATTGAAAGATAACATAAAATAGGGAGTACAGTTCCAATGGGATGCAGGAGATGGTCACATGTGTGTATCTGTGCGCAAATTAAAGACAAATTGAAAAAAGCAGTTAATAAAGCATACAGTGTCTCAGCTTTATTAATAGTAGCACAGAATACAAAAGTGATGGAGTGATATTGAACTTGTATAAAACACTTGTTAGACCTCAGCTGGAGTATTCTGTACAGGTTCCAAAGAACGGCTCCAGGAAGGAGACATTTCAGTTATGGGACTGATTGAAGAAATTGGGACTTTGGAGTCTGGTCTTCTTCTTGCAGTGAAGAAGACTAAAAAGAGATTTGATAGAGATTTTCAAAATAATGAGTGGGTTGGCTGGAGTAGACAGAGAGAAGCTGTTCCTGCTCGAAAGAACAAAATGTGAGGGTATAGGTTTAAAGTGATGTGCAATGGACTTAAGATTGATATGAGAAAATGTTTTTTCACACAGCGAGGCATTAACACATGGAATGCACTGCCTGGAAATATGATGGAGGTAGCTTTAATTGAGGCATTAAAAGGGCATTAGATGATCATTTGGATAGAAATGGTTTGCATAAATATTGGGGAAAAGCAGGACATTGGTGATTGGCACTGGTGCTCATTTAAAGAGCTGATATAGGATCTTCAATGGGCTGAATGGCCTCCAGTTGTGCTGTAACAATTCTGTTGTTTTGTGATTCTGTAAAGAGAGTCTACACTGGTGGAGGTGACCAGGAGTTGGTTAAATGGTGGTCTGCAGTGATTGTGCATTTAATGTGGAGCTGGGAAAGACCCTAGCTTCTCCCCACTTCACAACAATATAAGTAGGAAAATTCAAACTAATCTTTCTGGTTGCAGCCTCCAGCAATCTGCTGCAAGGCAGCACACTAGATTGTTGAGTGTTTGAAGAAATAGACTGCAATGTGAATGGTGTACATATAGAATATAACAGAATAGCCTTTATTGTTACGTGCACTCGAATGAGTGAAACAAAAAGTTTATAATGTCGCCTCTCAGCGTCAGCTTAGGTACAGAGTCCCCAGGTATAGGTACTTTATACCAGGGTTCACAGTATTGAAATAGCATATGAGAATACAGAGTATAAAAATCCAGGATGAGAATAAAAATTGTCCTGGAGAAAGTGAGGACTGCAGATGCTGGAGATCAGAGCTGAAAATGCATTGCTGGAAAAGCGCAGCAGGTCAGGCTGAAGAAGGGCCCATGCCCAAAACGTCGATTCTCCTGCTCCTTGGATGCTGCCTGACCTGCTGCGCTTTTCCAGCAACACATTTCCAGCAATAAAAATTGTCCATAAAGTACTCAAGTTATAGTCCTTTTCCAACATGTGTCTGTGCCCCCAAGCTTCAGAACATAAGGCCATACTGCCTTTACATGCTGACCTCTATCCAGGATTAGCTCTGCACCATGCTCTGGGATTCAGCCCATTCTCCCTCTGCTCCCCGCTCCGGGACACAGCCCCTCTCCCTCTGCTCCTCGCTCCGGGACTCTGCCCCCTCTCCCTCTGCTCCCCATTCCGGGACTCTGCACCCTCTCCTCTACTCCTCGCTCCGGGACTCCTCTCCCTCTGCTCCCCATTCCGGGACTCTGCACCCTCTCCTCTACTCCTCGCTCCGGGACTCAGGCCCCTCTCCCTCTACTCCTCGCTCCGGGACTCTGCCCCCTCTCTCTCTGCTCCTCGCTCCAGGACTCTGCCCCCTCTCCCTCTGCTCCCTGCTCCTAGACTCTGCCC
>NC_057735.1:45713120-45727049 GCF_004010195.1 Chiloscyllium plagiosum
ACACAGCCCCTCTACCTCTGCCCCTCGCTCCGGGACTCTGCCCCCTCTCCCTCTGTTCCTCGCTCCGGGACTCTGCCCCCTCTCCCTCTGCTCCTCGCTCCGGGACTCTGCTGTCTCTCCCTCTGCTCCTCGCTCCGGGACTCTGCCCCCTCTCCCTCTGCTCCTCGCTCCGGGACTCTGCTGTCTCTCCCTCTGCTCCTCGCTCCGGGACTCTGCCCCCTCTCCCTCTGCTCCTCGCTCCGGGACTCTGCTGTCTCTCCCTCTGCTCCTCGCTCCGGGACTCTGCCCCCTCTCCCTCTGCTCCCCGCTCCGGGACTCTGCCCTCTCTCCCTCTGCTCTTTGCTCTGGGACTCTGCCCTCTCTGCCTCTGCTCCCCACTCCGGGACTCTGCCCCCTCTCCCTCTGCTCCCCGCTCCGGGACTCTGCCCTCTCTCCCTCTGCTCTTTGCTCTGGGACTCTGCCCTCTCTGCCTCTGCTCCCCACTCCGGGACTCTGCCCCCTCTCCCTCTGCTCCCCGCTCCGGGACTCTGCCCTCTCTCCCTCTGCTCTTTGCTCTGGGACTCTGCCCTCTCTGCCTCTGCTCCCCACTCCGGGACTCTGCCCCCTCTCCCTCTGCTCCCCGCTCCGGGACTCTGCCCTCTCTCCCTCTGCTCTTTGCTCTGGGACTCTGCCCTCTCTGCCTCTGCTCCCCACTCCGGGACTCTGCCCCCTCTCCCTCTGCTCCCCGTTCCGGGACTTGGCCCCCTCTCACTTTGCTCCCTGCTCCAAGACTCGGCCCTCTCTCACTCCACTCCCCACTCCAGGACTCGGCCCCCTCTTGCTCTGCCCACTGCTCGAGGACTCAGCTCCCTCTCACTCTGCTCCCTGCTCTGGAACCCAGTGCTGCAGATCTACAGGATATTGTTGTTAATATTTATGCCTGATCTCAAATTGGTTGAGCAATGAGCTTAGTTGGATAATATGTTCAACATATTTTCTGGCTGATACCAATTGTTACAGTTAACCTGAGAATGTAACTTTGAAAAAAAAAGTTTGTGATTTATATATGAAAGCAGTGAAACTATCATGGTCATTCTAACAGATGAAAGATTCAGCAAATAGTCAAGGCATTTTTCAATATATAATTTCAGATACATCACACTGTAAACTTTTGCTATAAATTCTGTGCCTTACAATTGTGTCCTCCACAATCACCTGAAGAAGGAAAGGTGCTCTGAAAGCTAGTACTTCCAATTAAACCTGTTGGAATATAACCTGGTGTTGTGTGATTTTGAACTTTGTACATCCCAGTCCGGCATCTCCAAAGAGACATCGCACTTCCAACCTCAGAAAAAAAACTTTTCTTATTTAATTTGTTTATGGGATGTGGGAATCATTGTCAAGTTCAGTATTTGTTGCCCTTGAACTGAGTGACTTGCAACAGCAGGTACTGGAATCCAAAGTAGACAGGCAGGAGGCTGGAAGAACACAGCAGTCTAGGCAGCGCCAGGAGGTGCAGAAGTCGATGTTTCAGATGCAACCCTTCTTAAGGACTGAGGATGGGTGTGGGGGAGCTGCAGATAAAGGGGGTGGTGGGGGCAGGATGGGAAAGTGGGGATAAGTGAACTCAGGTAGAGAGTATGACTTTGTTGGTCAAAGTGAAGAATGAATCTGGTTGGTGGAAGGGAGCAGTGCTGGAGGGTCAGGGACTGGGAAGGGAGTCAGGTATAGGAAGGGAGGTTATTTGAAATTGGAGAACTCAATTTTTGAGTCCTCCAGGCTGAGAGCTTTTGGAAAGGGCAGGTAAGAATCAATTGCATTGCTGTGCATCTGGAGCCACATGTAGACTGGAATTGATTAAGGTGGCAGGTTTCCGTCTTTAAAGCACGTCAGTGAAGCAGCAGAGTTTTTACAATACTTGCCACCATTAGCTTAACTTTTAATTCTGGATGTTTTTATTAGGATTTGTGCCTGTGCCCTCAGAATATTTGGCTAGGGTTTTCGATGACTAACCCAGTAATATAACCATCGTGCCAGCACCTCCTCCTCCCACATACCTTTTACTGTGTTTGTTTGATTCTTTTCCATTTAAAACAACACCCATCAAACAACATTGTTACTTTAGTTCATGTTTGGTTCTGTGAACTGTGCAGACTAGTGAATGAATTGAGATGGCCAAACTCTTTATGGTAGATGGGCCACAAAGATCTTCAATCCATTTCTTTTGTAGTTTAATTTGAATCCCAAACCTGAGGTAAAAAACAATGTTTTGTACACAGCATCACCAATCTAATAAATATATGTATATAACATTACAAAATAAGTTGAACTAATCATCCAACTTCTTATCTGTGGGAGATCATGCTACAAGAATTCTGCACAGTGTGTTTCTTTATCTAACAGTCATTAGATTGTTAGCCAGTCAGTGTGAATACTGTGAGATTTATCTTTGTGAGCAAGAGATATCTGAATGAAATTTCCAGAAAGTATCATGTTGTTCAATAGAGAAAACTATGTTTGTTGCAATCACCATTGCTATGTAAGATAGTTCAATCCACTGTGTGGGACATTTTCACATTGTTCTATTTTTTACTATTCTACAACAGCTTTGGTTTTTGCAGCATTTTGCCCATAGCTCTTTCATCACAGTGAATTATTCCACAAATATAGTCATAAATAACGAGAGCAAAGTGAAATAAAGGCTATTCACTCCAACAGCTGCTTCATATCCTAAAGAAGTTTATAAGTATTAACAAAGTCTCCAGAGGATAGAGATGAGTCCCCAGAACAAAACTACTCTTTAGTTTGGCTCAACTCCCATTAATTAACTAAACTTGCACGCAGACCTAATACAGATGAATGGTGTGGGAAATGGAAGAGTCACACTTGTGTAGAGAATGAATGTGTGTGGTTCTACTCCGAGGTTGTCGATTGAATGCAGGCTGAGAGCTATTTAGAAGAACTCTGATCCCTGATAGTCCAGTAGGGAAAGAAGAATTCTGATCCAGTAAAAGATTGGGAAGACATGTGCATCAGCTTTTATGCTGAGTTTGGTGCAGGAGAAGTTGATATTAGGATTCCTTTACCTTCCCACCGCTGCACCAGTTACATCCACAGTAGGAAGCCTCATGGACAGCATTCCTGCCCCAGTGCTAACTGAAGAAGGGCTCATGCCCGAAACGTTGATTCTCCTGCTCCTTGGATGCTGCCTGACCTGCTGCGCTTTTCCAGCAACACATTTTCAGCCCAGTGCTAACTGAAGCCCTACCTTAAGTGGGAAATTGATGTCCAATTAAGGGCCTTGACCTTTTATCACTGCTATCAGTCTAGACCTAATGAGCCAGATGCCCTTCGGCCCCTTAACAAATCTGTAATGCTGTGATTTTGTGGTATTCACCGGTGCTGTCAAGTGACTTGCCATCTGGAAAACATGAAAACCAAACCCTATCAGAGTTGCTTATTGGCATCCAGAGTTGAGGTGGAGTGGAGGAGTTCCTGATTGAAGAATCCAGCATCAGGAAACAAGTGCTTAGATGCAGCTCCTGCCTTGCTGCTGACACCTTTCCCCTTTTCCTTGTGACCTACACACCATGTACATCCCATACCTTCCCACATTCTAATGACCCTGTGTCTGGATCCATTGTCAATCTTCAGCTTCAGATGAATATAGTTCTGACTGCAGTCACTATCACCCCAGTGGTGGTGTGAAGCAATATGATTGCTACAGTGCAGAAGGAGGCCATTTGACCCATTGTGTTTGTGCTCACTCTCCAAATGAGCAGCTCACTTACTGTCAATTTCTTGCATACTTGCTGTAAAACTGCACATTCTGTCTTTTCTGATACGCCCTTTTGAAAGCCTCAATTGAACTATCTCTAATTGCCCAGAAGGCAATGCAATGTTGACCACATTGCTGTGGGCTGGAATCGCATGTAAGCCACACCATGTAATGACAGCCAATTTCCTTCCCTAAAGGCCTTTGATGAACCAGGTAGGTTTTTACAACAACCAGCAATGGTTACATGGTCACCATTGGACCAGTCTTTTAGTTCAGAATTTTATTGTGTTCAAATTTCTCCATCTGTCATGGTGAGATTTGAACCCAAGTCCCCAGAACATTGGCCTGGTCTTCTGGCTTGATAACCAATGGGTACTGTCCTTTTTATTCTATGAGCTCTAACTTTGTACACAGTCTATTGTGTGGCATTGTATGAACTGCCTTCTGGAAATCTATGTACACCACATTAACAACAATGAAGAGTAATGACTTCTAACTGGACAGCACTCTTGGTGAGCTGGACTTCTTTTTCAAAGTTCTTGATCCTGGGGAAGGCTTATGGGTGCCCAGTGGGCAGTACATTCTGAGTTCCAACAATTCATTTCTATCAACTACCCAAATCCATGCATTCTGTTTACTGATTGCTTACTCATGGGGAAAAAAATTCTTCCCCAGTTGCTTCAGAAAAAAAGCATACATGCTTTTTAATAGAACATCTCTATTAAATCTCAAAATAAATACCAAAAGAATTATAGGTAATGTAAATTAGAAACAAGAACAGAAATTGCTGGAAAAGCTTAGCAGCATCTGTGCAGAGAAATTAGAGTTAATGTTTTAACGTTTCAGGTTAAAGTGTTCTGAGGAAAGGTCACTCCACCCAAAATATTAACACTGCTCTCTCTCCACAGATGCTGCCAGACCTGCTGAGCTTTTGCAGCAATTTCTGTTTTTGTTTCTCTTAAATTTCTCCATAACTTCCCCTATCTCAAAGTGAACAATGTCAACACTCTTTAACTATAACAGACCTGCATAACTGAAGCCCTACTCATTTCTGTGACTGTTCTTGTAAATCTCCTCAGCACCCTGTGCAATACCTTTCCCAGAATTACTGTCGTTCAACGTTTTGAATTTTTCCAATAGATGCCCATTTCTGGCTCACGTAGTTTTCCTGACTTATCACAAACATAATTTGTTTGCTTTCAAAAATATAACATTTGGAAGGGCTGTATAAGGAATTACTGCCTCTTTACACACACTCCAACACCTATATGATATACACGTAGCACAATGCAAAATTAGTTCTCTGAATAAAAGTTAAAGCTACTTTTTAAGTGGACTTTGATTGCTTTAGTTTTTCTCCAGTTGATAAGCAGTGTCTGATCTTTGCAGTGAGATTATGATGAGTCACTTTGCTATAAGACAAACATTTACCATGATAGATAAGAACCTAGCTCTTCACAGACTGCACCTTGACACATTGCATACTGTTTGTCAAATCAGAAATCCTGAGTTTTAACCCCAAAGTCACTGCATACAACAGAAAAGAACAGAAGGGCTTTTGAAATGTCATTAGTCCTGCAGTATATGTGGCCACTGTTTGTCTATTTTCTCTCTGACTTGTTGATTCAATGTTTGACATTATCCAGTTTTTGGTCACTTCTCATGAGCTCCTGATCTTCAAAAGGAGCTGTTCAAGATCCAAAAATTTGCAGATTTTGGAAAGGATCAAAGGAAAGTGAATAGCATTAAGTACACAACTGAAATTCCAAAAATCCAAACCCAAAATGTTTAATGATATTTATATTTGGAGTAGTCTAACAATGGGCAGCCCTGCCACTGCAGAGGTACAGGAGCAATGGTACCTCTGCTGTTGTCATTATCTGTTGCTGACCCGTTCACAAGTCCTGGCAATGGAGTCATTTTAATGAATGGATATCTGCAACAAAGGAAATGCTCCTTCTGAGAAGGAGAGACAAAAGGCTGAATCGGACTGAATGGACACTTAGCATCATTTACTTTCTTTCTTCTCAGAAAATGCTTTAAAAAGAGACAACGTTTCCTTCCTGTGGAGGATCCTTCACTGGGAATATGGCAGGACCTATGTTTGTGTACAGTCTGGAAAAGCCCAACTTGTAAATAAAAAAAACCCCAAAACACTATGGATGCTGGAAATCAAAGACAAAAACTGAAATTGCTGGGAAAACTTACCAGGTCTGGTAGCATCTGTGGAGAGAAAGCAGAGTTAACATTTCAGATCCAATGACCCTTTTTCAGAACTATTAGTGTTCTTTGGGTTCATGAGGGTGTACTCCCTGGGTAACCTCCCAGATAAGCCTCCAATGTGTACAAGCAACATAAAGACAATTGTTGGTTCTCTGGCATGTATTTTCTGGATGAATTCTCAGTGAGGTAGAAATCCAATGGATCTGGTCTCAACCATGAACAGTAGCTTCCCAAATAATGCAATTATGGACTTACTTTTCCATTCACTATACCTTTTTTCCCCAAGGCACTGACTCATGCTGAAGTACAGTTCTAATGGAGATCTCTGTCATCACACATATCATCTGTGAACTGAAACAATGAATCTCAGTGTGCAAACTGACTAACAGAGCATATCCTAATCAAGCTTGTTTACCTCTTTATTCCACCTCAGCATATTTGCACTTTCTAGCTCCACCATCAGGAGTGATCAGAGTTGGGAACCTAGGCTGATTTATCCTCTTCCCTACTCCAGGCACTAATGTCCATTGTAGTATGCCAACTGTTGCCCTGACTGAGAAATCAATTTATTAACCACGGGTTTGGATCAAGATTTTTAGAAAACTCCAAAATAAAATGGAGAATTTACCATAAAAATCAAAAACAAATCAAACTTGAATTTCGTGTTCAGCTTGGAACTTATCCACAATACCAACAGCAATCCCCATTAACAGCAACTGCAAACTCCTCATGGCACTTTGCTTATTAAAGTACAAATTGGGGTGCACTATAAATAAACTTTCAAATGTGACCTGCGGGGGAAGTCTTAATTCACTACACACTGAAACAAAGATGTTTCTAGCTAGTCTGTTATTAATTCTATTGGTAGATTAAACGAGCCAAGCAGCATACTGGTGAGTCAATGGCCTAGTGGTATTATTGCTAGACTATTAACAGAGAAACTCAACTAATGTTCTAGGGTGGAAAATGTGTTGCTGGAAAAGTGCAGCAGGTCAGGCTGCATCCAAGGAGCAGGAGAATCGACCATTTCGGGCATAAGTCCTTCTTCAGGAATGAGGAGGGTGTGCCAAGCAGGCTGAGATAAAAGGTAGGGAGGAGGGATTTGGGGGAGGGGCGTTGGGAATGCAATAGATGGAAGGAGGTTAAGGTGAGGGTGATAGGCCGGAGAGGAGGTGGGGGCGGAGAGGTCGGGAAGAAGATTGCAGGTCAAGAAGGCGGTGCTGAGTCTGAGGGTTGGGACTGANNNAGCTATGCCCCCTTGTAATAGCTGACTCCATACGTGGAAAAAGATTCTCACTGTCGACCCTATCTAAACCCCTAATCATCTTATACATCTCTATCAAGTCACCCCTAAACCTTCTTTTCTCCAATGAAAACAAGTGCAGGTGAATTTGTGACGGATAGGGAAGGATCCCTTGGGGCCTTGGAGGGAAGTGAGGGGGGAGGTGTGGGCGCAAGTTTTGCATTTCATGCGGTTGCAGGGGAAGGTTCCGGGAGTGGAGGTTGGGTTGGTGGGAGGTGTGGACCTGACGAGGGAGTTACGGAGAGAGTGGTCTTTTTGGAACGCTGATAGGGGAGGGGAGGGAAATATATCCTTGGTGGTGGGGTCTGTTTGGAGGTGGCGGAAATGACGGAGGTTGGTGGGGTGGTAGGTGAGGACCAGAGAGGTTCTGTTCTGGGGACCTGGGTTTGAATCCTGCCACAGCAGATGGTGGAATTTGAGTGTAATTAGAAAGATTCTAGAATTCAGAATCAATTGACGACAGTGAAACCATTATCGATTGTCAAAAAATGTCATTAATGTCCTTCAAGGACATCCTCTTCTTGTCTGACCTACATGTAACTCCAGATCGACAGCAAAGTGGTTGACCCTCAACTGCCCTCTGAAATGATTTAGCAAGCCATCTCTTGTATCAATCGCAATAAAGTCTCAACAAAGGAATAAAACCAGACAGATTACCCAGCATCAACCTCAGCACCAGAAAAGACAACACCAGAAACAGCTCTGTTGACCCTGCACAGTCCTCCTTACTAATATCTGGAGGCTCGTGCCAGAATTGAAAGAGCTGTCCCACAGACTAGTCAAGCAACAGTCTGACACAGTCATACTGACAGAATCATACCTGAAAGACAATGTCCCAGATACCACCATCACCACCTCTGGCTATGTTCTGTACCACTGGCAGCCCACCCAGCAGAGGTGGTGGCATAGTGGTATACAGTCAGGAGGGAGTTACCCTGGGAGTCCTCAACATTGACTTTGGACCCCATGAAGTGGCATAGCTTCAGGTTTAACATGGACAAGGAAACCTCCCATTGATTATCATATACCATCCTCCCTTGGCTGAAACTTGGAGGAAGCATCGAGGGTGGAAAGGGCATGAAATGTATACTGGGTGAGGGATTTCATTGACCCCACCAAGAATGGCTTAGCAGCAACACTACTGAATGAACTGGTCAGGTCCTAAAGGACATAGCTGCTAAATTGGGTCTGCAGCAGGTGGTGAAGGAATCAATAAGAGGGGAAAACATACTTGACCTCATCCTTACCAATCTGCTGGCTGTATTTGCATCTGTCCATGACAGTATTGGTAAGAGTGACCATCACGCAGTCCTTGTGGAAACAAGGTTCTGCCTTCATCATGTTGTGTGCCACTATCTCTGTGCTAAATGGGACAAACTTCAAATCAATGTAGCAATTTGAGAGCGGACATCCGTGAGGTACTGTGAGCTATCAACAACAGCAGAATTGTACACCAGAACAATCATAGCCCGGCATATCCCCCACTCAACCATTAGCATCAGGTCAGGGGATCAACCCTGGTTCAATGGAGGAACAGCACCTGGTAAACCTAAACCTGGTGAAGACACCAAACAGAACTACTTACGTGCCAAACAATTTAAACAAAAAGTGACAGGAGGAGCGAAGCGATCCCACAACCAATAGATTGCCTCTAAGCTCCGCAATCCTGCCACATCCAGCTGTGAATGGTGGTGGACAATTAAATAACTTACTGGAGGAGGAAGAGGCTCCCCAAATATCCCCAGTCTCAATGATGGAACATTCCAGCAAATCAATGCAAAAGATAAGGCTGAAGATTTGCAGCAATCTTCAGCCAGAAGTGCTGTGTGGATGATTCATCTCGACCTCCTCCTGTGGTCCCCTGCTTTACAGATACCAGTCTTCAGTCAATTCCATTCACTCCACATGATATCAAGAAACAGTTGGAGGCACTGGATACAGTACAGGCCATGTACCCTGACAACATTCTGGCAGTAGTACTGAAGACTTGTGCTTCAGAACTTGCTGCTCCCAAAGCCAAGCTGTTGTAGTAAGGTTACAACAAAGGGATTTACCCAACAATGTGGAAAATTGTCAGGTATACACAAAAGCAGGATAAATCCAACCTGGCCAGTTACCACCCTATCAGTCTACTCTCAATCATCAATAAAGTTTTAGAAGGTGTCATTGATAGTGCTATCAAGCAGCCGCTGCTCAGCAATAACCTGCTCAGTGATGCCTCGTTTGGACTCTGCTAGGGCCACTCAGCTCCTGACCTCATTACGGTCGTAATTCGAACATGGTCAAAAGAGCTGAATTCCAGAGGTAGGATGCGAGTGACAGCTCTTGGAATCAAGGCTGCATTCGGCCGAGTGTGACATCAAGAAGTCCCAGTAAAGTTGGAATCAATGGAAATCAGGGGCAAACTCTCCGCTGGTTGGAGTCATAGCTGGCACATAGGAAGATGGATGTGTTCATTGGAGGTCAGTCATCTCAGCTCCAGGACATCTCTGCAGAAGTTCCTCAGAATAGTATCCTCGGCCCAACCATCTTCAGCTGCTTCATCAATTACCTTTCCTCCAGCATAAAGTCAGATGTGGGGATGTTTGCCAATGATTGCGTAATGTTCAGTATCATTCGTGACTCCCCAGATACTGAAACACTCCATGTTCAAATGCAACAAAATCTGAATAATATTCACACCACTACACATGCCAAGCAATGACCATCTCCAATAAGAGGTAATCTAACCACTGCCTCTTGCCATTCAATGGTGTTATGATTACTGAATGCCCCACAATCAACATCCTTGGGTTAACCATTGACCAGAAACTCAACTGGACTCACCACATTAACACAGTGGCTACAAGAGCAGGGTAGAGGCTAGGAATTCTGCAGCTAATGACTCACCTCCTGACTCCCCAAAGCCTCGCCACCATTTACAAGACACAGGCCAGGCTATGATGGAATACTCCATACTTGCCTGGATGAGTGCAGCTTCAACAACAATCAACGAAGCTTGATACAATCCAGGAGAAAGCAGCCTGCTTGTTTGGCATCACATTCGCAAACATCCACTCTGTCCACCATCACAGAGTCATAGTCATACAGCACGGAAACAGACCCTTCGGTCCGACCAATCAATGCCGAGCAGAAGCACAAATTAAACTAGTCTCACTTGCCTGCCCTTGGCCCATATCCTTCGAAACCTTTCCTGTTCATGTACTTATCCAAATGTCTTTTAAATATTGTAATTGTATTCACATCCAGCACTTCCTCAGAAAGTTCATTCCACATGAGAAGCACCCTCTGTATAAAAAATTTGTCCCTCATGACATTTTAAAATCTTTCCCTGCTCACCTTAAAAATGTATACCCTCGTCTTGAAATTCCCCCATCCTAGGGAAAAGACAATTACCATTAACTCTATCTCTATCTCTCATTATTTTATAAACTTCTATAAGGTTGCCTCTCAATCTCCTAGGCTCCAGTGAAAAAAGTCCCAGCTTATCCAGCCTTTCTTTACAATTCAAACCTTCCATACCAGCAAGATCCTGGTAAACCTCTTCTGAGCCCTCTCCAGCTTAATTATGTCCTTACAGCAGTGTGTACGATTTACACGATGCACTGCAGAAATTCACCAAAGCTCCTTAGTTAGCACCTTCCAAACCCACATTGATTTCCATCTGAAGGACAAGGGCAGCAGTTACATGGGAACACCAGCACCTGCAAGTGCCCACTCACCATCTTGACTTGGAAATATATTGCCGTTCCTTCACTGTCATTAGGTCAAAATCTTGGAATTCCCTCACTAAGGGCATTGTGGGACTACCTGCAGTTCATGGATTGCAGTAGTTCAAGAAGGCAGCTCACCACCAATTTCTCAAGGGTAACCAGGCATGGGCAAGTGCCTGTGACACCCACATTCCTTGAGGAGATTTAAAGGTTTCAATCCTACCATGGGAAGTTGTGAATTTGAATTGGTGAATTGTCATTCACATTCAATTTCCAACAAAAGAATCTGTCATCACATTGCTTCCTGGCTATAACATTCCTACACACCATTCAATAAAGAAAACTAATTTCCCTGGACAATGAAGATCATAATTAAATGCCATTGCCTGTGCTAACCTAGTCCTCAGTTCAAAAGAAATAATTTGAGCTATCCTGTATCTTTCCACCAAATTAAATTTATTTTACAGCTCTCCTGCCAGCTTGCTATCTGCCCTCAACATGTTTCCTAATTTTTAGTGAAGGAATCAGGCAGAGTGCCTGTCTTTAACTGGATAATTAATGGCTGCTATTTTACTCACAGTAAGGAGAGCCCCATGCTAAGAACATAGCCAAGCAGCTTTTATTGGGAGAGTGTCAGGAAACAAGGAGGGCACACTTCCTCAATGAATTACACATGCCCTTTGGAGGCACCCTTTACCAAAACAATGCTCACCTTTTAATACCCCCCAAAGCTTCTCAAACCTGGCATTCCCACTCCTGATACCCCAGACTTGTGTTCAGCTCGGTCTCGATCACCTTCTCTTCTTTGGGGACTGGCTGCAGTCCCAGTGGTGACCACTGGCACTATAGAACCGCCAGCCATCAGATCAGCTGTTTCAGTGGGAACCCTTCAGTTAGCAGTGGAAATCTCACTTTGAGCAAGTTCCTCATCAATCAAGCACAAAATGGTTGCGGGTGTTTAATGAGTGGCTGAGCAACTGACCTTTTAGCAAGTAGGGAGGCAGAAAGCACGGCACCCCAAATCAGTCCATGGCACAGCCTCAGGAAGGCTAAACATGCTTTACAGAGATTAAGTAATTTTGAATTGTAGTCACTGTTGTAACTTAGAAAAAATAGTGATCAATTTGCACACAGCAAGTATCCATGGGTAGCAATGGGGCTTGACTAGTTTTAGTGATGTTGTTTTGAGAAAGGAATCATGGCCACACAAGAGAGAAATCCCCAGTTCTTCTTTATTTCAGTACTAAAGAAACTTTTACATCCACCCAACTGGTCAGATGGGACTTCAGGTAACCTCTCACCTGGAAGTATCTTCAAAAGTACAGCTCTCCTTTCAGTTCTACATTAGCTATTTACATATGAAGGACTTGAACATTTAACCCTTGAAGGCCAGAGGTGGGGACTGCTAAGTTACTAAGTATCTACTGAGCCCTGGCTAATTGCTCAATCTGTTGACATTGGTGCTAGGACTACCACCATCCACATCCATATTTCGAATTAAGAGAAAAGATAACAGGCAATGTAAAGCTGTCACAGATGGATCCGGTTCTGGCAACTCTTACATTCTGGATTAGAGTGGTGCTGGAAAAGCACAGCAGGTCAGGCAACATCTGAAGAGAGGAAAATCGACATTTCGGGCAAAAGCCCTTCATCAGGCATTTCCTGATGAAGGGC
Source organism: Chiloscyllium plagiosum (assembly GCF_004010195.1). Taxonomy (NCBI): domain Eukaryota; kingdom Metazoa; phylum Chordata; class Chondrichthyes; order Orectolobiformes; family Hemiscylliidae; genus Chiloscyllium; species Chiloscyllium plagiosum. The sequence continues at coordinate 45,725,791 of NC_057735.1, forward strand.
TTTTGCCTGAAACGTCGATTTTTCCTGCTCCTCAGATGCTGTGCTTTTCTAGCACCACTCCAATCTTGACTCTGATCTCCAGCATCTGCAGTCCTCACGTTTGCCTAACTCTTAAATTCTGTACATTGGACCCTGACAGTAGCATTCTGGTTTTCTAAAGGCTTTATTGTAAATTCAGGAAAACAGCAAGCATCTCAAGATTGAGTGAGAATGCCTTCAACATAAATGGTAACAAGAACAAGGAACATATTTCCAACATACTGAGAATTATTGTTGCAGCTTCTGCTCTTCGCCAATAAAAATAATATTGAATGCAATTCATAACCAAGATGTTAACTGATGCAGCAATTGCACAGTATGGGAAAACAACTTAGCAAAATGTTTTCAAAAGTCACTAAAAAAAGCCCACAGTGAACTGTGCTGGAAATTGTTACCCTTGAAGGAAAAGTGGAATTTGATCCAAAGCATGATAAAAAAATTAAAGAGTAACAACATCAGTAAACATTTCAAATGCAATAGGTCAGAAGTTCTGAAGAAAGCTAGTTTAACAAAATGTGGTATACACAGCATGGTTCATCTTAGACCGAATTAATTCTTTGGTCCACTTCACCTTTTGAACAGTACACACTGGACAATGATTGCCTTGGCATAGCTCTTCACAATTCCTTCACATGTACAACAGACACTGGACAAAAGCTGTCAATATTTTCATTGTTGCTGACTCCTACACATGGCCCCCACACACTGGACAACAACTCATAGTAAATTAAAATCCTGCAGCTGGTTAAAAATCTAAAATACAACTAATCTTGGAGGAACTGTTGGGCGAAGTTCACAGCACAGAATCAGATAAGTTAATTGTTGTTTTAAGTGTGTCCAAGAGAAAGGCTGCAGCAGTGAGTATTGTGGATTCTTTCTTGATTATATGTTTTTGGAGATAAGTCTCTTGATTAAACTTAAAATATAAGCCATAGCTATTAATTTAACCTGGGACAGTGTTTGTAGAGGAATAAGATGGTGTTATTTTCTGGGTCTGTAGATTGTGAAGGAGCAAATATGGCCTTTGCAGTGATATGTACTTCTTGTCAGATGTGGGAGTTTAAAAAGAGTTTAAGGGTCACTGCGGATTATATCTGCCATAAATGCTGTTGAATGCGAATTTTATCAGATCGAGTGGTTCGATTGGAGAGACAGATAGAAGCGATGAGGAATTTGCAACAGCAACAGTATGTGATGGATGGCAGTTATAGGAAGGGGGG
>NC_057735.1:45730513-45804021 GCF_004010195.1 Chiloscyllium plagiosum
GGCTGTTTTCCCTGGAGTGTCGGAAGCTGAGGGGTGACCTTATAGAGGTTTACAAAATTATGAGGGGCATGGATAGGATAAATATGCAAAGTCTTTTTCCTGGGGTCGGGGAGTCCAGAACTAGAGAGCATAGGTTTAGGGTGAGAGGGGAAAGATATAAAAGAGATCTAAGGGGCAACCTTTTCACGCAGAGGGTAGTACGTGTATGGAATGAGCTGCCAGAGGAAGTGGTGGAGGTTGGTACAATTGCCACAGTTAAGAGGATGGGTATATGAATAGGAAGGGTTTGGAGGGATATGGGCCAGGTGCAGGCAGGTGGGACAAGATTGGGTTGGGATATCTGGTCGGCATGTACGGGTTGGACCGAAGGGTCTGTTTCCATGCTGTCCATCTCTTTGACTCTATGACTCTAAGTGCAAAAAAACCTGGAAAACTTTAGCAGGTCTGTCAGCATCTCCAACAATGATGACTTGCCATGATTCATTGCATGTTTCGTGCTCAGGAGGCTCCTTCCAGCAAGCGCTGAGCTGAAGTCACTAGTATCTGCTTAGAATGCATGTTGAGAATTCTCAATGTTAATAACACATTTAACAAGCTATAATCTTCCTTAATTGTTCACTCACTATTTCCCAGTAAGAAACATACTTTGCTGCTCAGCAAAGGCATAAAAATGGAGTGAGATGGGTCTTGCCAGACTTCTCATCCGATTCTGCCACAAATCCTGCGATAGCTCACATCACTCAGGTCCTGAGGAAATGTTATCATATCAACAACATAAGAGTGACATTCATGTGTAACTGATTTACACCAATGTTATGCTGAACCAAGGGATACATTTCTTTCATTGTTTATGCTACTTTCAAGTCACATCAACAGAAAATCTCTGCCTATCATATACAAAACTTGCAAAAGTCTAACAAGTGTGAGATTGATGGATTTACATCCAAACATTTAAGTGCAGTTCAGCCCAAAGTCTCCTGATAATTTTGTACCTGAGAATTATTGAATTCGATAGCAATTTTCCAGGCAGATTCAGCGACCTTCACTTTAATTAACAAAAGTGCTATAATTTTCATTCCCATTCCCCAGCAATCAGAACAATGGACCTAGAATAACCTACCAATGTTTGACATAATAGAGGGGGATGAAGAGGAGTCACGGAGGCAGGAGATTCTGAAAATGGGGCATCATTGGAGATGATAGAAACCCACTCAGTTTGCCGCAATGGCTGGTACCACCTTTGTTAATGATTTGCATTTATTTACACATTCCATTGAAGATAAATTAGCTCTTTGTGAATTTGTTTGGTGCATTTTTCCATTGGCAATATTGGTGTAAATTTAATTTATATCTATTAGAGTATAGGAAACATCCAATTTAAAAAAATTACAGGCATGTATTGAGGTGCAGTGCTCTTAAAAATAATAACCTGCATTTATATAGCATCTTCAATGTAGTAAAACATCCCAAAGATCCCCACAGAGAAATTATTAAATACACTATAACACTGAGCTACATACAGATAGTTGAACAAGTGTTCAAAAGTTTGGTTAAAGGGTGAAGTTTAGAGAACTTTAAAGAATCTTAAATGAGGAGAGTGAGGTAGAGATGTAGATTTGATGAAAGCAGCAGAAAGGATGGTGTGGGGGAGGGCTGAGAGCAGTGGTAAGTATGAAGGAGAAAATTCCAGAGTCTAGGGCCTTTCTCGACAAAAGCCAAACCAGCTTTTAAAATAGAGGATTCACAAGTGAAGGCAGTGGGGAAGTGCAGAGTTTTTTTAAAGAAATCTTTTACGCATTCTGTTATCAGTATATTGCCATCTTGAATTCTTCTATACAGTGTGAAAGGGTGAATGGGCATGGACATAGCCTGGCATAGATTATGGGGTCAAGGGGTGAGTGGGTGTGGAACATAGACTGACATGGATGGCATGAAGGACTATAATGGGTTAGTAAGAGCATAGCTTGGCACAGAGTCAATGACTGTGGCTGCTGATAATTTTATTAAAAGACTTTTGGGCGGCACGGTGGCACAGTGGTTAGCACTGCTGCCTCACAGTGCCAGAGACCCGGGTTCAATTCCCACCTCAGGCGACTGACTGTGTGGAGTTTGCACGTTCTCCCCGTGTCTGCGTGGGTTTCCTCCGGGTGCTCCGGTTTCCTCCCACAGTCCAAAAGATGTGCAGGTTAGGTGAATTGGCCATGCTAAATTGCCCGTAGTGTTAGTAAGGGGTAAATGTACAGGTATGGATGGGTTACGCTTCGGCGGGTCGGTGTGGACTTGTTGGGCCAAAGGGCCTGTTTCCACACTGTAATCTAAACTTAACTAAACTTTGGAACAAAGAAGAAAGTATAATGGCAATCCTGAGCATGCCGTGTGATGCTCTCTCAGTAGCAGAATAGTGAAATCTTTGACTGAAGATGCTTTTAAGAAACTAGGACCTGAAGGATTGTGAATGCTTTTGACTGCAGTTTGATGAATCCATTGACATCCCCTCCTCTCATGTAATGAAAGTTGTTGTCAGGATTGGCTGAGCAAGAGCCCTTCAGTGCTGCCTCTTTAAATCCTTACTGGACAGACTCAGTGCTGCCTACGATGAACTATCCTTCACGTTGATGTGAAGTGGTCACATCAAAGACTTTTAGATCTGATGTCTGAAATTGTCACTGGTCTTAATTTAAGGACTGCAGTGTGCAGTGAGCTGTCAGACAATGCTTGGCTGCTCGACCTCAGGTTCCCAACAGACATAATGTCAAAACTGAATGAGCTGAACTGTGATCTGCTGGGAGGGGACAGAGACTAGTCAGGTATGATCAGTGCTGTGAATGCATTTTAATTGAAAGTGGGTCTGTAGTCCTCCTAATTCAGAAATAAACACCACAGCACTTCCTGACTCTTAAGAAAATATGAGAAAGAATCAAAGAAAAATCGTTCCACCCAGAAACCATCTGTGCACACCTGAGGAAGTTAGCAGAGCAATTTAGGAATAAGCTATGATGGAATAAATCATCATGTTTGTGTCAAATCCATTACTTTGAGTAGACATTAGTGGGTTGACTTCAAAATTCAATCAGGTGTTTGATTTGCAAAGCAGCAGATTTGGCATGGAGACAGTTATGTGCAAAATGATATTGAGCTGGAAATCAGATGACGGGACAGTCATTTTGAGGATTCACAAAACAGAGAGAAATACATGTTCATATCATCCTGTGTTTTTAAACTGAACCTTTATGCTCCACTAATATTTGGTAGACATTTTTCCAAATGAAGACACTGAAGTCCAGGTATTGCTTCACAGATACCCATTTGATGGACTGTATGAATAAATTGGTTAGCTGTTTATGACAGAGATATTCAAAAGTTTTTGAATTCTTGGAATTCTCTCTCCAAGAAAGCTACAGATCCTCAGTCACTGAGTACATTCAGAAGAGGGGTTGGTAGAAGCATTTGGGGATAATGTGGGAAGGTGCAGTTGAGGTTGAAGAACAGCTATGATCTAAGAGAGGATCTGCTAACATAGTGATAATGCCACTAGACTGGGGTGTGGGTCTGATTAGCACAATGGTAACTAACGGAATTTGAATTCAATTAGTAATTCTGGAATTGAAAACTAATCCAGAAGGAAATCCAGAACACAGTAATGTGGCTAAGTCTTAACAACCCTTTGAAGTGTTCTAACAACCTCTCTGTTCAAAGAAAATGGAGATGGACTACAAATGAGCACCTTCCTGATAACATCCACACAAATTTTAAAAAACCTTGGGTCAGCATGAAGTTGGTCGAAAAGAGCCAAATTCAACATAAATTGGGTCCTATTCTATCTCCCAACCTTTACGTTATATGTTCTTATTGTTGTTTTAAATCATTTATTCCTGAGATATAGTTGTCACTGTCAAGGCCACTTACTGCAAAACTCTGGCTTGCTGTTGTGATTATGACATTTATATAGCTGGTCCACATTCATCATTCAGCTTCAGACTAAATGCATCATAGATATTTCTGGCTGTTTATTTATAGTATGAAGTTAGTAGGAATCCTGTGTTATGTCTTAAAGCACATTTTCAAATAAAGCACATTTTTGGAAACAAAGTGCTCTATTTTCTAAACCTGTTTTGATTCATCACAAAACCTGTTATATGCAACCCCCATTTCCCCAATCAACAGCACATAACTGTCAAGGTAACCATGATCTTGTTATACTCTTGTATTTTACAATCACATCATTCAGCACATTTCTGCAAATGAAATCTTTACAAGAACTGGGAAATTAGGAGAAGCTGTGAATCAAACACAAATGAATACACAGGATACCATACTTGTTAGCAATGGACACAGGGTGGCATGTTGACACAGGTTAGGTGGATTGGCCATGTTAAATTGCCCACAGTGTCCAGGGATGTACAGTTTAGGTAGACATGGGTTTCCCATTTCACAACTCTGCCCTAAACTTGCACTGTCACTAAATTGGTTATCTCATTCAGAGAAATGGGAGTGATGAGTTGTGTGGCACATTGTTTCTGTAGTGATTACTTTTGTGATGTTGGAATATTAATCAGGAAGATAACAGAAGCTTTACTCTGTACATAACAAGTACTAAAGTTTGTTTTGGGTTGTTGTGGACTAACAGTGGGTAATGAGGAAATATTCCAGTTCTAGTGTTAATGTCCGTTACCAAGAAAAGGGGAAAAGTACATCCGGAGATAGTTAAAAATTAACAGGCATCTGAATGGCAGTGAAAGACAGATTCCAAACAACTGTAACTGTAGCTCTATTGAGAAATAGTTTCTGAAGGTTAAACATACCTTAGGCAAGATGAGAGGGAAGATAAATATAAAACAAAGAGATTTCGTTATCAGTGCTCCAAATTCCCTTTTCCAATTATCTGGCATAATTTGTGTAAGAAAAAACTATGTGTGAGATGTTTCTTCATTGCGCAGCACACACATTCCAATCACCCCATACATAACAAAATTTAAGAGACCAAGAGGATCCATTTCATTTTCATTTATTCTTCATTTATTTTTACGAGGTACTGCATGGTATTTCAATAATTTGGAATTTAGACAGTGGGGTGAAACTGAACCTGATTGCACCTTTTTTTCCAGCTGGAATATGGTGTAAAGATGTTATTGATTATCCTGTGACACTGAAGGAAACAGTACATTTCATCCAATTTTTGCAGCAGGTTCTTTGATGACTGATGAGGCCTATTTTACCAGGATTGAGGTCCTCAGTTTGAGTACTGCAACTTGAGTAAACATTTTCAAATAAACTTTCTCAGCTGATATTTATACGCTGTACCAACAATGCAACATGTTGAGGTTCCTTGCTGTATAGTTCCTAGCGATGCCTTCTTAGCGCAAAGTGGGATCTGAAAGAAAGGGAAAGCTCTGGGTTTTTGGAAAGCCTCTCTGTCTTTGTGGAAATGGGTGGCGGAAGCAGAATATTGGAAGTCTTGCACTTTGAGCACCACACACATCATTTTCACAGGGCAGCAATGGGAGCTACAATTGATTTTGATGATCTCGGTGTGTAAAACATTACATGCTGTTAGACTTAGATAAGAGCAGGTCCGAACTTAGCAGAGTACCCTTTAATGTGGGGTTCTCCTTTGGAGAGGTACTGGAAGTAATAACAGGGATACCTTTGGGCGAGGTCGGGTAAAGGTGAGCTGCCCTTTGGGAGGGTAAACTGCTCTTTGGGAGAGCACGCTGCCCTTTGAGAGGGTAAGCAAACCTTTGAGAGGAGTAAGCTGCCCTTTGGGAGAGTAAGCTGCCTTTTGCAAAGGTGTAAGCTGCCTCTTGGGATTGTTAAAAGTCGACACAAAAAGTGCATAAAAAACACAGAAGCAGGCAAGCTTACTGAAACTACCAAAAGCAACTGTCAGAAAGTGTCAAAAGGTCATGTCAAAAGCAACTGTCAAACTGTCAAAGCTTTTAAAATTCTGCTCCTTAATTCTTTGAAAAGTATCTGTAGAGTGCTAAATGAAACATTGTTTAATGTTCCACTCTGTTAACATAAGCCTCAGGTTGCTGTTACTGGACTAATGCTACATGACGGATTTTATAACCTTTCATTATCACATTAATGGGTGCCTGCCATTTCCCAATCCGATTGACAAATTCAGCAAAGTCAATGTTTTGTCCAGGACCCTTATTAAGGACTAATGAAGGATCCTGCCTGATACGTTGACTCTCCTGCTCCCCGATGCTGTTTGACCTGCTGTGCTTTTTCCAGCTCCACATTTTATTGACTTGCCAGCATCTACAGTCCTCACTATCTCTAAATCAGGTGTGGGTCTTCTGACCATACTGATTAGAGGCCTGAGACTTTATTTATGATCCAACCTTGAAACTTGTTCTTTGGAATACTACAAACACTGTATCTGCTGCATTTAACATTACCTGTTCTACATGCAGACACCATCAGATCGGTAAGTTCAATAAAATTCTTCCCTGAATGTGGAAACAAAAGGACTGCTGCCTGCTTGAAACAGCAGGTACTTCTGTTACCACTCAGCCCTCCCTCAGTTCCTTCCTATATTCCCTCCCGGGATATAGTACTGAATTTTAAAACTATCTTAAAGCATCTTAACTACAAACATCAAACAGGCTTTCATTGCTGTTGCCATCTTTGATAATCCAATAGGATTGTAAACAAATTATTTGGAATTGCAAACCAGAGGATCCCCAGGGAATCTTCTTGTTAGAAACATGTCCAATCATTTTCTAATTCCCAGCTATCTCAGCCCAACATACTTGAGAGGCAGAGTGTGGGAAATATCATTATTGCTCTGGTCGAACTTTAGATGGGAGTAGGATCTTTTTGAATTGTATTTTGGGCCAAGCAAGTTTTCAGGGCCGTAGTTGTGTATTTTTACAGTGAAGTTCTATCCCAGAGGACACCATAATTCAGCAAGATGTTTTCAATCAGCCAGATCTCCTGTTCATCCAGCGCCAATGTAGGATTCATTTCTTTAAATGTTTCTTGGCTTATTTGGGACCCCTGTGCCCCTAACCTGAGTCCTGCCTTTTGAGACAGCCTTGTTTGTTCCCTGACTAGCTACTTGTGTTTTGCTCAGTAGATCTTCACCTCTGTCAGGGCAGCACTCTCACTAGTTCTGTGTCTACTTGAGAACTTCCCTGCTTCCTCTCCCACACACCAAAATTTGAAAAGATGGTTTTGGCTAGTTCCTGTTTAACTCCCTGCAGGAATGCTGGTTTCTTTTGTTTTTGATTTTTCAGTCTAGTTTAGGTCATTTTGTCTGTCTCTATTTATCCCTAAGATTGTCTCCTTCTTCAACCTCTGCTCCTGCAGTTCCTGCACCTTTGCTTCCTTCTGGCTCCGTGATTAGCATGGCTTGTCAGGTTCATACAGCTAGGGTCTGTCAGCAATAATTGAACTGCCTTTTCTTTAAGGGTAAAAACTGGTCTTGTTTAGTTCCTGTAGGAATTCTCTCCATTGTATTTTCAGAAAACTTTGTTCACAGGTAGTTGGTTAGCTTCTGCAGGCAGGCTGTATGGCTCTTTGACCGTGTGAGTGATCTATCTCATTGAGCTTATGCTCAAAATGTCGACTTTCCTGCTCCTTGGATACTGCTCCTCGGATACTGCCTGACCTGCTGTCTTTTCCAGCACCAAAGTTTTTGACTCTGATCTCCAGCATTTGCAGTCCTCACTTCCTCCTCGCTCACTATTTGTTAAGCTACATGGTCCCGAGTTAATTCAACTATGAAGGTGTTTAACAATTCAGTTTCTGATGCATCTCTTTTAAACTATGCAAACTCTTTTTACCTTTCTGGCTCCTTTCAGGTTTTCCTGTGTCCTTGAACTGCTCTGGATTCTCTGGGTACAGTATCTGGGAAATGGCATTTCCCAGTAACATAGTCAATTCCCCCTTTCACTTTCTTTTTGTGTTTTTAATTTTATTTCCAGCATCTTTTGCTGAAAGTCTCAACTTCTCTCAGATCTGCCTTTTTCAGCTTCCAGGTCTTTCTCTATTTCTCTCTTTTGTGATTCTCCTGAAACTCCAACTGCAGCATTAGCTTTTCCAGCTTTATTTTGGCTAAGTTAAAATCATCAAGGTTTGGGCTTTACTCTTCAGGTTGCATTTTACCCATGCCCGGTGAAATGTCAATTTGGAGGAGTTTCACGGAAGGTTTCTCCCTGTGAATGGTAGTAAGTTATCTCATTATCTGTGTACCACGCCCTTATGGCATGTGAGTGCTCATATTCTCCACTGCTGTCCTACTGTCCTCAAGATTCCTGACATGGCACATTGTTTAAAATGCAGCTGCGCACCGTATCAGTCAGGAGCTGCACCTCACAGTTCCTGCTTATGAAGAATTACTCCCAAGCTGACTGACCAAGCGGTTATCTCCCTGCTTTGCTGACAGGAAGTTGGGGTGGTTCAGAGAGGGGCTGTCCTCTTTCATCAGGCCTGCCAGAGAAGACCGTGGCACCAGATACTGCCATCATCATATGAAGGTGCTACCCGTTGGTGCATTGCCCATGGTCTGGAGGATTGTGCAGCAATGCCACAGGAAAGTTACTGAGCTTCTCCCACTGCAAGGGTAAGGTCTTCTCTCTGCTACTTCGCACTCTCTCTGTTTCTGCTATTGCACCCATCTTGACCAAGCCTCATGCTCTATGGCCTGCAACAGCTTCCTCTCGCACCATCACCCATCCCAATAACCCCACAGTATTAACCCCATTTGCCCCCTATACTATCCACACACTCACTCAGAACACATCCCCACCTTTCCTCCAACTGCAACAACACTTAACAGCCACTTTGATCTCATTCAATCCCTCCCTTATCTAAATCCAAGAGAAAGCAGTCCACAATAGGGTAGAGAAAACCAAGACGGGATGCATCTCCTTACCCACGATAAGCAAATGATCCTTGGCTTAGAGGGAGAGGCAACAGTTCATTTCTTTAGTAATACCACATTCTCCATGTCCCAGAAACCATTGTCAAGTGCTGCACTACACTCCCATTACCACCATTGTGAATGTTTCTTAACATGCTCAAGTGTCTCCCACAACTTCACAATTTATTTGCTCTTGCTTCTTACACCTACCAGTGGCATCTACACAGACTCTGCCCTGAAGAGAGCAGCCCTTCAAAACATCATCTCCTCTTCCACTTCTCCCAAAGAAGGGACGGCACGGTGGTTCAGTGGGTTAGCACTGCTGCCTCACAGGACCCAGGTTCAATTCCAGCCTTGGGTGACTGTCTGTGCGGAGTTTACACATTCTCCCTGTGGCTGCGTGGGTTTCCTCTGGGTGGTCTGGTTTCCTCCCACAATCCAAAGATGTGCAGGTTTGGAGATTTGACCATAGTGTTCAGGGGTGTGTAGGTTGGGTGCATTAGTCAGTGGTTAGATGTAGGGGAATAGGTCTGGGTGGGATACTCTTTCGAGGGTTGGTGTGGACTTGTTAGGCTGAAGGGCCTGTTTCCACACTGTAGGGATTCCATAAAGAAAACCATAGATCTGTCAGAGGAAGCACTGGCAAGGCTATCTCCTGCACCTTCCATCAGCTCAGATATCAACACCTCAGGGTTTACATTATAGAGTCATGCAGCATAGAAACAGGCCCTTTGGCCCACCATGTCTATGCTGACCATCAAACACCAATCCTATCTATCTGCATTTGGTCGATAGCTATTGTGCCCTGGCATTTTAAGTGCTCATTCAGATGCATCTTAAGTGTTGTGAGAGTACCTGTCTCCACCACCCTTTCATATAACTATTACTCTGTGAGTGAAAAAAATCTTTCTCAGACCTCCTCGAAATCAGTTGGTCCTCACCTTTACTATGCCCTCTAGTCTGAGACATGTCTGCCATGTGGAAGGGATTCTCACAATCTACTCTGTCTGTGCCTCTCATAATCTCATGTACCTCAATCAGATCTCCCTCAGCCAGCTCTGCTTGAAGGAAAACAAACCCAGCCCATCCAGTCTCTCCACATAACTGAGACCTTTCCTCCCAGGAAATACCCTGACAAATCTCCTCTGCACCCTCTCCAGTGCAATCATATCCTCCCGACAGTCTAACAACCAGAACTGCACAGGATTCCTACTGTGGCCCAACCAATGTTTTATGATGTTGTAACAAGATTTCCTTGCTCCTATATTCTATGCTCATCGAAAGATTGCAAGCAACACTTCTGCCTTCTTTACAACGTTGTCTACCTGTGCTGACACCTTCAGGGATCTATGGGTTGTATACCAAGGTCCTTTTGTTCCTCAGTACTCACTAGGAACAAAGCATTCATTGTGTTTATTCTTCCCTTATTAGACCTCCCAAAACATATCACCTCACAATTATCAGGATTAAATTCCATCTGCCATTGTTCTTCCCAAATCTCAGCTAGTTGGTATCAGACTGTAGTCTAATTGGTATCAGACCATCCTCCTCCGTATCATTAACACCACCAATTTTTGTGTCATCTGCAAACTCACAAACTGTATCTTTTACATTCACATTCAAATTGTTAATGTACATTTAGCATGCTTGCCTTCATTGCTCAGACCATTGAGTGTAGGAGTTGGGATGTCATGTTGTGGTTGTACAGGATGCTGGTGATGCTACTTTGAGTACTGTGTACAGTTCTAGTCATCCTGTTATTGGAAGGATATTATTAAATTGGAGAGGGCTCAGAAAAGATTTACAAAGTGCTGCTGGAAATGAGTGTTTAAGTTATAGGGAGACTTGAGTTATAGGCTGGGACTTTTTTCACTGGCATATAGGAGGCTGAAGGATGACCTGATAGAGGTTTATAAAATCATGAGGGGTATAGATAAGGTGAGTAACAAAGGTCTTTTCCCTGGGATGGAGTTTTCAAAACTAGGGGATGTACTTTCACAGTGAGAGGAGAAGTATTTAAAAGGGATCTGCAGTGCAACCTTTTTCACACAGAGGGCGATTCGTATGTGGAAGGAACTGCCAGAGGAAGTGGTGGACGTTGGTACATGTACAACATTTAAAAAGCATTTGGATAGGAACATGAATAGAAAAGGTTAGAGGGACATGGGCCAAACACAGGCAAATGGGACTAGTTTAGTTTAGAAACTTGGTCAGCATGGACAATTTGGACCATAGGGTCTGTGTCTGTGCTGTATGACTCTATAACAAATAGTGAGGGTCCTTGCACCGATTCCTGTAATAGAACATTGAACATAGAAAAATGCAGCATAGAACAGGCCCTTTGGCCCACGATGTTGTGCCGAGATTAAATCCTAATGTAAAATATAGTAATTTAACCTATACGCCCCTCAACACACTGCTATCCATGTGCATGTCCAGCAGTCGCTTAAATGTCCCCAATGACTCTGTTTCCACTACCACAGCTGGCAATGCATTTACAACTCTCTGCGTAAAGAATCTACCTCTGATGTCTCCTTTGTACCTCCCCCCTAATATCTTCAAACTATGACTTCTCATACCAGTCCATCCCGCCCTGGGGAAAAGTCTCTGGCTATTGACTCTATCTATTCCTCTCATTATTTTGTACACCTTGATCAGGTCTCCTCTCTCCCTCCTTCTCTCCAGAGAGAAAAGTCCAAGCTTATTCAACCTTTCTTCATAAGACAAGCCCTCAAGTCCAGGCAGCATCCTGGTAAACCTTCTTTGCACCCTCTTCAAAGCCTCTGTATCTTTCCTATAGTAGGGCGACCAGAACTGGACACAATATTCCAAGTGCAGTCTCACCAGGGACTTGTAGAGCTGCAGCAAAACCTCGTGGCTCTTAAACTTGATCCCCCTGTTAATGAAAGCCAAAACACCATATGCTTTCTGAACAACCCCATCCACCTGGGTGGCAACTTTGAGGGATCTATGTACTTGCAAACCCAGATCACTGTTCACAGGCTTCCAATCACAAAAACAAGTCTCCATTATCAACCTTGGTATCCTATTTATGAGCCAAGTTTGGATACAGTTTGACAATTTGCCTTGGATGCTATGCCTCTCATCTTTTGGATCAGTCTTCCAGGACGGACCTTGTCAAATACCATGTAAACCACATCAACTGCAGTATCCTCATCAACATATGTAGTCACCTTTTCACAAATGTCAGTTAAATTTATCAGACAGGATCTCCCTCCAAAATCTCCAAGAAATTCAAGCTGACTATCCTTGATCAATCCCTACCTTTCCAAATATTGATTAGTCCTATCCTTCAACATTTTTTCCAATAATTTTCCAACCATTGACAACAGACACATTGGTCTGTAATCACCTGGCCTATCACTGTTGCCCATCTTGAATAAAGGAACCATGTTAGCTATCCTTCAGTCATCTGGCACTTCACCTGTGGCCAGCAAAGTACTAAATATATCTGCCAGGATCCAGCAATACTCTCCCTGGCCTCCCATAGCAGCCTGGGATACATCTCATCAGACCCTGGAGATTTATGCACCTTTATGCCCGCTAAACTATCTAACACTTCCTTGTTATTAATCTTACACATGCTCTACAAACTCACTATCCCAACTGAAATCCCCAGCTACAATGTCTTCCCCTTTGTGAATATAGATGAGAAATATTCATTTAAGATCTCACTCAATTAATTTAAGATTCCACACACTGTCTCTCATATGGTTCTCCTACAATACATGTTTCTTCAATACAAATTGACTGTAACGCAATTGAAGATTTTAGACCATTATTTGTAGAACGCGATCATTCCTTACCTTTATTGGCTATAATGCAATTCCCCCCCTATCAGTTTAAATGGCTCGTCTATTGCACAATTTTCATATAATGCGAGATCGCATGATATCAGAACCAACTATAGGTCCTAATCTTTCCCTGGGAGTCCTCATATTTAATATACATATAAAAAGCCTTGCTCTTTTCCTTGTTCCCATCAGCCAAAGATATTTTGTGGCTCCTCTTTTCCCTCCTAATTTTCTTTTTAAGAAACCCCTTTTACTTTCTGTACCTTCAAAGGACCTCCCTGTTTTTAATGCATGCGACATATGCTTTCTTTTTTTCTATATCAAATCCTCAATATCCCTTGATATCTAGGGTTCCCTGGACCTGCTGTCCTTGCCCTTCACTCTTAGAGGAACTCACTGGTCCTGAGTTCTCACTATACTACTTTTAAAAGACCCCCACTTTCTAAATGTAGACTTACCTGCAAGTAGCTCCCAGTCTATAATTTGCCAGATCCTGTCTAATGGAATTGAAATCAGCATTCCCACAGTGTAGACACTTAACTTCTGCACTATCCTTATCCCTTTCATTAATGACTTTCAAACTTACAGCGTTATGGTCACTATCCTCAAAATGCTGTCCCACTGCAAGTTACTAAGATTAGGTCTAGCACTGCCCCATCTCTAGTTGGACCATCTATGCACTGGCATAAAACACTCTCCTGGGTGCACTTTAAAGCTTCCAGCCTATCTGATCCTTTCACACTAAGGTAATTCCAATTAATGTTAGCAAAGTTGAAGTTGGCTACAACTATACCCTATGTCTCTCATAACCTTCTGCGATTTGCCTACATATCTGCTCCTCTATCTCTAAGGCCTGCAGTATCATCCCAGAAGGTAATCAGCCTCTTTTTTTATTTCTGAGCTCTACCCAGATAGCTTTATTTGAAGACTCTTATAAATGTTGACCCTCATTACTGCAGTGATGGTTTCATTTATCACCTCTCCTACCTCTCTTACTCCCCCACCAATCACACCTGAAACTTCTATATCCTAGAATGTTGGGCTGCCAGTCCTGTTGTTCCTTCAACCATTTCTTAGTGACTGCAACATGTACCATAAGTGCTGGCTGTTCATCCTTCCCCTTCAGAATGCCCTGCGGCTGCTCTGAGGCATTCCAGACTCTGGCACTAGGAAGGCAACATACCATTCAAGAGTCTTGTTTACTGCCATAGAAGCGCCTGCCTGTTCCCCTTACAATCGAGTTCCCCATCAGTAAAGCTCTCCTAGTCTTTGCTCTCCCCTGTTGTGCAGCAGAGCCAACCATGGTGACACAAACTTGAAGGGCCATCCACCCCAACAGTATCCAACACAGTATAGCTTTTTGAAAGGAGAATGGCCGCAGGAGATTCCTGCACTGCCTGCATGGACTTACCAGTCTTCCTAGTAGTCACTTTTCTGTCTGTATAGCCCTTATTTGGGTGACCAGCTTACTAAACATGCCATTCATGACATCCTCAGCATCATGGATGCTCGAGAGTGAGTCCATCTGTAGCTCCAGCCACTCCATGCAATGAATCAGGAAATGCATCTCAGCACACCTCCTGTGAATGATCAACACCACAGGGTTCTCAGCTGCCTGGGATGAGTAATTGCCTGGTCTCCTGCAGTCCTCTGAGTGCCAGCAGCCCGGGCAATTTCCTTCTCAACCAGCTGCCCAACCAGAATATACACCTGATGAGCTGGTAGAACATAGGCAAGAGGATTGGGAACCAGCTTTAGGAACTGAGAGTATAATGTCCTTATATAGGGAGCAAGGCGGAGTATAAAGTCCTTATTCTTGTCATTTGTCGTTTGTTGCAAAGAAAGAGAGAAAACAAGAAATCTGATCGAGTGAGTTGTGTTTAAGTTTGAGTAATTGGGTTTCTAGTTTATTGCTTGTGGTTGCTAAGATTCACAATGGCAGGAGAACACTGAAAGTGTCCCTAATTTCCCACATATTTCAGGAGAAGTTTCTGGAATCCTGGTAAATCTGTTCTGCAGCCTCTCTAAAGCATCTACATTCTAAGTTTGGGAGAAGATTTGTAGCTCGGGTGCTTGGGAACTCACCAGGACGAAGGACCCGATACCCAGCATGAGCAAAACCAATATAGTGTACAAAATCCCATGCAAGGACTGCACAAAACACTACATAGGACAAACAGGAAGACAGCTAATGGTCCACATCCATGAACACCAACTAGCCACGAAACGACACGACCAGCTATCCTTAGTAGCCACACACTCAGATGACAAGCAACATAAGTTTGACTGGGACAAAACACTACTATTATAGGACAAGCCAAACAGAGAACAGCCAGGGAATTCCTAGAGGCATGGCACTCATCCACAGATTCAACCAATAAGCACATCGACCTGAACCCAATATACTGACCACTGCAGCGGACAGCTGGAACTGACAACCGGAAGCGGCAGATTCAAACCACTACAAATGCCGGAGGAAAGATCACAGAAGCGCTTCACAGGAGGCTCCCAAGCACTGAGGATGTCACCTACACAGGGGACGAAACGTCTGCAACACAAATTCCCAGCTCGGCAAACAGAACCACAACAGCATCTACATTCTTCCTATAATGAGGCAAACAGAACTGGACACAATATTCCAAGTGTAGTCTAACCAGGGTCTAACCTGGATTTCATTAAGGTATTTGATAAGGTTCCCTATGGTAGGCTCATTCAGAAAGTTAGGAGATATGGGATAGAGGGAAATGTGGCTGTCTGGATACAGAATTGGCTGGCTGAAAGAGGACAGCAAGTGGTGGTGGATGGACGGTATTCCGTCTGGAGGTTGGTAACCAGCGGTGTCCCACAGGGATCTGTTCTGGGGCCTCTGCTCTTTGTAGTTTTTATAAATGACTTGTATGAAGAAGTCGGAGGGTGGGTTAGTAAATTTGCCGATGACACAAAGGTCGGTGGTGTTGTAGATAGTGTCGAGGGCTGTTGCAGGTTATAACATGACGTTGACAGGATGCAGAGCTGGGCTGTGAAGTTACAGATTGAGTTCAACCTGGATAAATGTGAAGTGTTTCATTTTGGAAGGTTGAATGTGAATGCTGAATACAGGGATAAAGACAGGATTCCTGGCAGTGTGGAGGGACAGCAGGATCTTGAGGTTCATGTACATAGATCCCTCAAAGCTGCTACCCATGTTGATTGGGTTGTTAAGAAGGCATACAGTGTTTTAGCTTTTATTAACAGGGAGATTGAGTTTAAGAGCCGTGAGGTTTTGCTGCAGCTCTATAAAACACTGGTTAGACCACACTTGGAATATTGTGTCCAGTTCTGGTCACCTCATTATAGGAAGGATATAGATGAGGGTGCAGAGGAGATTCACCAGGATGTTGCCTGGATGGGAGGGTTTGTCTTATGAAGAGAGGTTGAGTGAGCTAGGGTTTTTCACACTGGAGAGAAGAAGGAAGAGAGACGATGTGATATAGGTGTACAAGGTAATGAGAGGCATAGATAGAGTAGATAGCCAAGGACTTTTCTGTGGTTTCACGAGGGGTCACAGTTTCAATGTGATTGGAGGAAGGTATAGGGGAGATGTCAGAGGTAGGTTCTTTACGCAGAGAGTGGTGTGTGTGTGTAATGTGCTGTCTGCAATAGGAGTAGAGTCAGAGACATTAGGCACATTTAGGTGACTGCTGGATAAGCACATGGATGGCAGTACATTGAAGGGTGTGTAGATTAGGTTGACCTTAGATTAAGATAAATGATCGACACAACGTGGTGGGCCGAAGGGATGTACTGTGCTGTACTGTTCTATATTCTATGTTCTAACTGTTCCACAGGATGGAGTTCTCCTGTTGTTGTGAACCTTAGCAATTGCAAGCAATAAACTAGGACCCCCATTACTCAAACTTAAACACAACTCACTCAATCAGATTTCTTGTTTTCTCTCTCACTTTGCAACAAACTCCAAATTACAAAAATAAAGACTTGACATTCTGTCTCCCTCCCAGTACTACTCTCTCAGTCCCAAAAGCTAGTTCCCAAACTATGTTATACTAGCTCATCAGGAATGTATTCTGGGTGGGCAGCTGGTTGAGAACGAAATTTCCCAGGCTACTGGCACTCAGAGGACTGCAGGAGGCCAGGCAAATCCTCAGTCCCAGGCAGCAGAGGACCCTGTGGTGTTGGTCATTCACAGCTTCATTCAAATGCACTAGTAGATACAAGAACAGCAGGTGGGTTTGCTAGGCATACTAGGCAAATTGACTCGGAGAATGCAAGGCCATATCAATGCTGTTTGTGGAATGGCAGGGGACCATCTGGTTGACTGCATGGATAGATTGGTGGCTGCCATGGAGACACAGGCCCACACCTTCAGAATAGGCTGAATATTCACACTGAAAATGTGTTGCTGGAAAAGCGCAGCAGGTCAGGCAGCATCCAGGGAACAGGAGAATCGACGTTTCGGGCATAAGCCCTTCTTCAGGAATCTGAAGAAGGGCTTATGCCCGAAACGTCGATTCTCCTGTTCCCTGGATGCTGCCTGACCTGCTGCGCTTTTCCAGCAACACATTTTCAGCTCTGATCTCCAGCATCTGCAGACCTCATTTTCCCCTGAATATTCACACTGACCTGCACTCCACCATCATTCTGTCCAGTTGTGTTCAGTACCAACAGTAAGGTGACAGGGGACTGAAGGATCTTGAGCTCACTCTAGGTGCCCCTTCCTCATAAGGAGATGGGACATTCTGGGTCCTCTTGCCACCAACACCACTGGGGTCACCCGCCAAGATGTAAAGCCCACCAAGCTCTAATATAGCCTCCTCCAACCAGCTGCTTAACCCAGGACTGCACTCAGACATAGTGGGAGGAGAAGATAGAAGATCTCCCTGAGGGCACCTAGGTGTTGCAGCTGACACTTTATTGTCAATACATTCTCATATTTGGAAATGGATGTGTGTGAACATCATTTTAGCTTCATCTAAGAGAATGAAGGTGAGGGATGGGGATAACCAACCGTAGCACCACATGATGCACTAAGCAATAGTAACCCTTTCCACAGTGCCCATACCAACATGACACTCTGTCAGGATTAAAAGAGAGAACTTCAGGTGTTTGAAGACATCTATCCATTTTTAACCGTAACTTTTATGAAACAGCATGAACTTCACAGAAAGATCAAAGTGTTAAGTTGCGCTTGCAGTTAGGATTATACAAGGGATGCTGGCCTCAGAGGTGTCAAAACATTTGCAGTCAGAAAAAGATAACTTCATACAACTCAGTTCCACTGAATGGCATTCATAAAGAAATCCTGTCTGTGCTGCTCCTGGGCAGATGATGCCATGCTGTAGAATGCTAAAGATGGTGTTCCTTCTGAAGAACCTCCTCATGTATTTACTCAGCACCATGTGTGACTGTCATGGAGTCCCATCATTCACCCCATTGCCTCTCCGTAGCATCCTCCAGTTGTTTACAACTGAGATTCTAAGGATCAAGCAGTGTCCTCTGTATAGTATCAGTTGTAAACCCAAACATGGCCTTTATAGAAACCTGATGGGGAGAGCCTATGGTCCTAGTCCCACAGTGGAAGAGGTGCTGCATTGCAGAAATGTTGGACAACATGTCACGGTGTTCTGACAGAGTAGAGTGCTATTGTTACTCCCCCATCTGCATGGTACTTCATAGAAGACTAGTGACTGTGGCTTTCCTGTATCTTCACTGTATTTTGAGGCTAACAATGGTTACAACCTCTGCTGTAGGGGCCTGCTCCACATCTGCAGGAGGCTTCTCTCTGAAAAAGACATTGTTTTCTCCAGAGAGGGTTGGCTCAACAGTTGGAATTCCCCTGCTCACCATCACTTCCTGCTTCTGGCGCTCCCATTACATTAGCATCAGATTTGGCTTGGTTTTTGTGCATTTTGTTCAAGTTGTTTGCAAAGGATTAAAATGCCAAGTTAGCTCACAATTCTTGATATTGATAGCGGAGAAAGACAAACCAAACTCCCTAACTCTCTTCACCTTCTGTCTGTAAACAGAGTTGTTTACTTTTGAAATGGCCATCGTGTCTTTCCTAATCTGTTGTTTGTGAATTGATTTGCAGCAAACTCCACTAGGTTTAAACTAGGGTTTAAATGATTTCTACATTCAAAAACAGAGCGGTCTTTCCTTCTTAAATACACACACAAACACACACACACAAATATATGTGCATATACACACACTCAGACACACAGGCAAAGAAACACACAGTCAGACACAAACTCACTCACACATACACACACACAGACACAGACACACATTGGCAACACGTACTGATACGCATACATACAGACACAAACTCACTCTGACTCAAACAGACACACATAAACGCACACACACATATGTACACATGCAAACACATATAGATACAAACACAGACACAGACACACACACTGGTGCATATATATGCATAAAAACACAAGCACACAGATGAAACCACACACATCCCCACTTAGAAGCATGCACACAGACACAGAGTCACACACTCATGTACACACATACATGCATGCAAATATAGACACACATACAAAAACGATTCAGGGAAGAGTCTTGCATCTATGAATGTTAAAGCCAAAACTTAGGAAAATCAGAATCCACTGCTGGCTTCCTTCTCTCTGGAGATAAAGGTCAGATGAGACCAGATTGTTGAAATGGGAGTTGCAGACTTTCTTTGAAGTTGGTGATAATGCAGCAAGGTGATATTTATAGACTGTGCACAAATTTACTTTTCAGGTGACTATAAGGATCTTTGTACAGATTTTGAGAAAAGTTGGGACAGAATTACCAAATTGAAATTCAGACCATCTCAGGCAACTGCAATTCACCTGGGTCTTTCTCAGCCCTCACTATTAGCCAGAATTCCCCAACGTCTCAGGGCATGATCCATGTGCAGTCAACACTCTGTCCACAGGAGGCAACAACAGCAGAACACTGAACTCATTATTTCATCATGGCACATCTCAGACTAACATATAATACAGTTCAGCACTTCAATACTGTGTTTTATAACTCACTAACACTTTCGATTGCAAGGGCAGTCTTGAAGCATGGACAAGAATCCATTTCATGAATCAAACTGTATGTATCTCAGGGCTCTTAGCCTGATTAGTGCTCATTCGTTTTGTGATAACTTAGACATAAATGGTATCTCTGTTTGCCTTGCCTTTTAGCACAGACAGAAAGTCATGTGATTTGTCATGGCTGCTAACATTGAACAATCAAGGGGGGTGCAGACATATTGCTGTATGGCACTGTCCTATGCCACTGTCACACTGACATCATGTGCCAGCAAGTCTGCAACAAACCCACTGCATGATATCCAACTGAATGACCATATCTTTAATGTCTGTGGGTGGTGTCCTTAGTCTAGTTAAGGGACACTACTGTCAGTCAGAAGGTGCACCACATTCAGTCAAAGGCATTATCTGATCTCCGTCTGGGGTTTGGCCATGGTCATTCACATGCCAACTGCCCTTTGTGAGCAATCTCCTTTGGATTTGTGGTGGAGCATTTCCAACCTTTCCTGGCATTTCCTGGCTTGCTATGCTTGAAGTGGGATCTAAATGCAACACCCACAGCACAAACACTGGAAAGTCATCGCACTGGCAAACACTTGCACCTCTGCCATATGTAAACTTGCACAGAAGTGGCACTGTTGGAGGGGGTGATGCATCATTAATGAGCTGAACAGCAGAGAGCTGTGTCAGAAAAGTCACCAGCATTCACGGATGGAAACCTTCCAAGAAAATTCCTGAACTTGACACTGAGCCAAACTGTGGGGATTTTCAAACCTTAAGCTTTCAGGCAAGCTTAGGTATTAGCCAGAAGACTATTGCAGTTTAAATTCAGGCTGACTGAAAAGTTTACACATGTATAATTAAAATGCTCTAAAATGCAGAGGAATTCGGTGATTTGATATTACTCATATTTCAGTTGGCTAAGTTAATGAGTGAGTTTCTATCCATCTGGTCAAAATTCATTCAATTTGTGAGGAAATAGATGGTGGCTGTAAACAGTTCCACAGGCATAATGAGTTTTAATGGGTCTCCTTTGGTTATTGCTCCATTCCGGTTGCCCAGTTATAGGAAGGATATTATCAAGCTGGAGAAGGTTTAGAAAAGATTTACTCGGATTTTGTCAGATATGGAAGGTTTGAGTTATAAAGAAAGGTTGGATAGGCTGGGACCTTTTTCAGTGCAGCAAAGGAGATTGAGAGGCGATCTGATAGAAGTTTACAAAATAATGAGAGGTATAGATAGAGTTAATGGTGGTTTTCTTTTCCCCAGGATGGGGGATTCCAAGACTGGGGACATATTTTTAAGGTGAGAGGAGAGAGAGTTTAAAAAGACATAAGAGACAAATCTTTTACACAGAGGGTTGTTCACATGTGGAATGAACTTCCTGAGGAAGTGCTGGATGTGGGTACAATTACAAAATTTAGAAGACATTTGGATAGATACATGAATAAGAATGGTTTGGAGGGATATGGGCAAAGAGCAGGCAGGTGGGACTACTTTAATTTGGGATTATGATCAACACAGACTGGTTAGACCGAAGGATCTGTTTCCATGCTGTATGATCTGTGAAACTATGGTTCTATGACTCACGTGCCTTTTAAATATTTCCCCTCTCATCTTAAATCTATGGTCTCTAGTTCCCCTACCCTGAGAAAAAGACCTTTGCTATTCACCCTATCCATGCCCCTCATGATTTTATAAACCTTGACAAGGTCATCTCTCAGCTTCCAATGCGCCAGGGAAAAAAAAAAAACAGCCTATTCAACCTGTCCCTATAACCCAAACCTTCCAGCAATATCCTTGTAACTCTTTTAAAGTCATGACACATCTGATCTTAAACTCAACTCCAGTCCCAGCTTTCTCCAGTAACCTTTCACCTCTTGTGTACCAAGAACCTGTTTCCACACTGTAATGTAATCTAGTGTAATGTAATCTAAAACAAACCTATCCATCCTTGCCTTGAAAGGATTCTTCTTCCACTGTTTTTGAGGAAGAGAGTTCCAGAGTCCTGTGACTCTCTTTGATAAAATAATTTTCTTCATCAGTGACTGAGTGTGCTCCCTAAATGATCATTTACTTAAGAATCCTAAAGTCTTCATCTTCCAATGACACAATTAGAAAGTTGGTTCTCACAGACTGCTGGGGAACAGAGATTAATTTTGCATCTTTAGATGCTGAGGGCTGGAATTTCAGCTTCATATGGAGATGGTTTGGAGGCAGGCAGGAGCAAACATTGGATTTCTGGCTAATGTCCTGAGTTCCTAGTACTATCTCACCCTAGTCCATTTTCCTAGACAGGGTGAGGGATAAGTTTCAGAAGAAGACTTACAGATTCATTGAGACCTGTTGTCTAAATCAACTGGAAGTTACCAACATCAAGGCATCTTTCAAAGTAGACTAGAGGCTTGGTGCAGTACACAAACATGAGTTTGAGACATTGCCTAGCCAAAGCCATGGCCTCACAGTTCCCTACCAACCCCCTCCACACCCCTCACTCGACTGAGACCACCTTTGATGTTAAAAGTTTTCAAAGTTGAAGGGAGGGCACTTGAAGATGGAGGAGTTCTCTCTCTTTTTCATGTTGACCTCCAATGTGCCGCTCCTTCTGAATTGGAGGACCTGAAGTTTCCCCTCTGGCCACTGATTAGCAAGTCCAGGAAAATCCACTGCTAGTGACTGTCCACCGCACAGCATTGAGGGAAGATCCCCTATTCCCTTTGATGTCTTGGTTTGAACCCACAGCTGAGATCTCTGACTGGGAAGTGGGGTTTATCTCATCCTACCAGAGTACCAAAAATCAGGAACTTCCCTTCAATCTGATTGAAATGGTTAAAAATAAAAATCTTCCATTTATGACTCTCATATGCAGTCATGCAGTAAGATTAAAAACATGCAGCGGGTATAAACTTTATACTGTAATATGTTAAATGGGTCCATTATCCTGTTTTTGAATGTAGCCCAATCTGGACCCATTGTGCTTGGATTGCATTAATCTTATTAACATTTGAAAAGATTCTGAATTGATCTCACCTAGCTTTGAAATTTAAAACAATTTCCAGAGAATTTCATTGTTCATGTAAGTACATTTTGTCACTGAGTTCTGGTGTTAGGAAAGGGAAAAAGGACATCTTTATCTTCCTGAATGATGGAATACGATGAGTTACCATGGCAATCAAATGTTCTGTGGTTAAGGCCTGTATATGCTTTTCATTTCATTGAGATTGTGTTTATCAGATATTGCATCATCTTAAAGTCTGAACTAATTTGAAAGGGTGAAGCATACCAACACCACCTCTTTCAAAGTGTAAATAAAGCCATTTTACTAAGAAAATGTCATTATCAGATGAGAATTTCAGAATTAGGAATTTTTTAAAGAGGGACTCTCAAGTCCAGACCTTTCTAAATTGGAAGATGCAACACCACCTTCTCAACAGATGTACAATGAATGCCAGTCTCATCAACAATGCACACATTCAAAGGGTTCTGTTTTAGTTGAGAATCCCCCTTTAATAAGGTTAACCCATCAATTGGAATGATTTTAAATGCTGAAACAAATCATCAACATTTCCATTGACAATCTTTCTTTAATTAAATGTCCTTTTTATATGTCTGCGATTAGTTTCTCAATATATATTACTTTCCTTCTGTTAATTTTAAAAGTATATTTACAAGTCAGGATGAACATTTTGAGTGAAATGACAGAAGCTGACAGAGGGAGGGGGCTGAATTATTTCCAATGAGGTGAGTCATGAACTGAGGAGCAGTTTTCAGTTTATGAACAGAATAAACTCCTGATGTTGGCAACATAAACTTTCCTTCGAAAAAAGAATATTCACCTCCATTCCATGTGCCTTCACGACTCACTCCAGAAATCTGATCTGGGTGTAGTGTAAACTGCGAGGAGTTTAATTGGGTGTGTGAACCGGGCTGAGTTTAAACAAATTTTAAAAGGAAGTGTTATTTTGCTATGCCCTATTTTGCATTAAAACAGGAAACATTCATTTCTACCTCCATTGCTTTTGTGAGGAACAGCAAGGTGGTACCCTCTTCCTCCTCGCTCCAAAGTAGCATTAGTTATTTTTTGGTTACACTGAAAGTTTAAGAATATTATACACAGCTGAAAATATGTTGCTGGAAAAACGCAGCAGGTCAGGCAGCATCCAAGGAGCAGGAGAATCGACGTTTCGGGCATGAGCCCTTCCGAAAGGTCGATTCTCCTGCTCTTTGGATGTTGCCTGACCTGCTGCGCTTTTCCAGCAACACATTTTCAGCTCTGATCTCTAGCATCTGCAGTCCTCACTTTCTCCTCGAATATTATACAGAGCCAAACTTGCCGTTATATACAATTTTGAAAGAGGGTAACGAAAATAGGCAAAATGTTCCTACTTACTGAGTTAAGAGATAAAATCCCAGTCTTAGATATTCATTAGGAGCCCCTGTAGAACAACCTGACACAAAATCAGGCTCAATGTCTATCATGCATCCTGCATGAGGTATTGGCTTCTAAAATTATTCCTGAAGAGCTGATTTTAAAATTGAAATTTGGTCTTTACCCTTTGTAACAGCTGAAGGTGTGGTTGAATTAAAGGAGTTGTTTTGAACTGATGAGAAATCCTATTCCTTTATTTTCCATCATTCACCTCTCAACAAAGATGAAAGCTATTTGGCAAAACTTTGTTTTGCTCTGTACTATTATAGACCAGACTTTACAAGCTTTCAGCATTTGGCACTGTTTATCATATGTTTAGAAAGAAACAGAATATGAAATATATTTTTGAACAGATTGCTTAATTCTTTCAATGCATGAAAGATCAAAGCCAAGGCTCAGAAATTTAATTCACAAAACTAGGAAGATGTAAAACAGTGTCAGTGGCTCAGAGACTTTGAGTAAGTCTATTTCTTCCCCTGAGTGACACTTGGAACAGTGAATCACTGAGCAAATCCATAGTGGAAGTTGAAAAAGATACCAAGTCCCAATTTTAATTAGTATAGATTGGATAGGAATATTCAAATTCTGAACTTGTACCAGGTCAGATCCAGATGTGGGCTATGGAGATCGAGTGAGATATTAGTCTTGATCTCGAGATCATCTCATTGCAACCTGCTCTTTTGCCAAAGCAGTGCAGTGAAATTCTCATCAGAGAACAGTGAGTTCCCCATTGATGCAGCTGACTGTGAGTTGTGATCTTACCAAACCTGCCGTGGAAACATGGGGCACACTCGCCATTGAAACCAGAGGCAGCTATGAAAGGAATATAGAGAAACACAACAGAGACACAGCAGCTATAACAGAGAAACTGACGGACACAGCAGAGACCCAGTAGCCACAACAAAGACATCAACAGCGACAACAGCGATACAGGTAACTGCAACAGGAACACAGACAGACACAACAGACATGGGCAACTATAACATGTTCACAGACAGACACAGCAGGGGCACTTACTTACACAACAAAAAGGTACTTCCATAGTAATAGAAGCAGGAGAAGGCCATTTGGCCCGTCGAGCATGCTCCACAATTCATTAAGATCATGGCTGATCTGTCCATTGCCTCAGCTTCTCCTCCCTGCATTATCCCCATAACCCTTAATTCCCCCACCATGCAAAAACCCATCCAACTGTGTCTTGAATATATTTAATGAAGCTGCCTCTACTGCTTCCTTGGGCAGAGAATTCCATAGATTGACTACTCTTTGAGAAAAGCATTCCTTCTCATCTCTGTCCTAAAGCTACTCCCCCTAATCTTGAGGCCATTTCTCCTAGTCCTAGTCATGCCCAACCATGGAAACAACTTGCCTGGCTCTCTCTGATCTATTCCTTTCATAATTTTATATGCTTCTATAAGATCCCCTCTCAATCTTCTAAATTCTAGCAAGTACAGTCCCGGGCAGCTCAACCTCTCCTCATAGGGTAAGCCCGTAATCTCTGGAATCAACCTGGTGAACGTCCTCTACACCGCCACCAAAGTCAATATATCATTCCTCAAGTAAGAAGACCAGAACCATGCATAGTATTCCTGGTGCAGCCTCACCAACACCTTGTACAATTGCAGCAGAACCTCCTTGCTCTTAAATTCAATCCCTCTAGCAATGAAAGCCAATATTCCATTTGCCTTCCTGATTACCTGTTGCACCTACAGATTAACTTTTAGTGATTTATGTATGAACACTCCTACGTCCCTTTGCACAACAGCATGCTGCAATCTTTCATCATTTAAATAATACTATGAACAAATATTTTTACTTCCAAAGTGGATAACCTCACATTTACCAACATTGTACTCCATCTGCCAGACCCTTGCCCACTCACTTAACCTATCTAAATCTCTCTGCAGACCCTCCACATCCTCGTATAGTTTGCCTTCCCACTCAATTTAGTGTCATCAGCAAACTTGGATCCGTTACACTTGGTGTCCTCTTCCAAATCATTTATATGTATCATGAACAGTTGTGGGCCCAACACCGACCCCTGCAGTACCCTGCTCACCACTGATCTTCACCCAGAGAAACACCCATTTATTCCAACTCTCTGCTTTCTATTGGTTAACTAGTCCTCTATCCAAGCTAGTACATTCCTCGCAACTCCATGCATTCTTATCTTATGGATGAGCACAGAGAGACACAACAGATACACAAACAGACATTACAGAGACACAGATAGACGGAACAGAAGTGCAGGAAGCTACAACAGAGATCCAGACAATTACAACAGAAACACTGTTAACCTCAACAAGCACACACAGAGTCAACAGAGACACAGGCACACACAGTAGACAACTAGACAGCTACAACAGAGACACAGACTGTCTCAATCAGACAGCTGAAACAAATCAGCCTTCCTACCTCTGTATTCACAACACAGTAAAACTAAACCCCTAAAGATTCCAAATCCTTACTCCAATGGTTCCTAAACAGACTTTTGAATAATCAACCTCTAAGAACCTTTATGGTTTTCAATCAATTCCTCTATGCCTCTGCTCCTCAATGCTGCAAATGGTGCAGCAAGGTCACTGTGTGCTCAGGGACACACACCCAACTCCAAGCCTGGGCCAGGTTGTATCTCCAGGCTCTTCAATCACTCTCTTAGAGCTCACTCACTCTGAGCCTCACAACAACCTTGCCTTGTCTGATTGCAATTTGCCCCCTCAGCCAGAGATACCAGTATATAACATTTGACTAGCATGGGTTTTACTGTCCAATCAATAGAGGGTAGTGAGGAAAAGAGGTAGTCTGATGAACACCCTATTTCCTGCACATCTTGGAAGGGGGCGCTAGTGTACTGTGAACTATTGCCAAACACAACTTTTTGAGGAATACCAAACATATTTTTCAACAGGTGTAATACTACAGATATATTTGGGACTTCTTTGACATGTTTGTAAACTGTGGACGAAAATTTGGGAACAACCTTGACATTGCTCCTTGATATTTTAGTCATTCAGAAAATATGGGCATTACTGACTGGGCCAGCATTTTATTGTCTGTCACTAGTTGTCCTTGAGAAGGTGGTGGTGAGCTGCCATCTTAAACCACTGCAGTCCATATACTGTGGGTCGATCCACCCATGCCGTTAGGGAGAGAATTCTAGGGTGGCACAGTGGTTCAGTGGTTGGCACTGATGTCTCACAGTGCCAGGGACCCAGGTTGGATTCCAACCTTGGGTGACTGTTTGTGTGGAGTTTGCATGTCCTCCCTGTGTCTGCATGGTTTGCCTAATGTGGCTCTCATTTCCTACCACAGTGCAAAGAGCTGCAGGTTAGGTGGATTGACCATGCTAAATTACCCATAATGTTCAAGGTTGTACAGGCTAGATGGGTTAGCCATGGTAAGTGTGGGATCAGAGGGGTAAGTCTGGGTGGGATATTCTTTGGAGGGTTGATGCAGATTCAATGGGCCAAATGATCTCTTTCTGCATTGTAGGGATTCTATGATTTTCAGGATTTTGACCCAGTCGCAGTGAAGGAGTGACAATGTATTTCCAAGTAAAGATGTTTATTGGTTTGGAGGGGAACTGCAGGTGGTAGTGTTTCTCTGTATGTGCTGCCCTTGTCCTTGTAGATGGAAGTGGTCATGGGTTTGGAAACTATTGTCTAAGGATCTTTGGTGTTTTTTGCAGTGCATCTTGTAGATGGTATTTACTGTTGCTACAGGAGCATTGCCAGAGGAAGATGTTAATGTGCTGTCAATCAGCAGGCTGCTTTGCCCTAGATGGTGTTAAGCTTCTTGAGTGTTATTGGAGCTGTACATCCAGGGAAGTGGGGAGTATTCCATCACACATCTGTTTTGTGCCTCATAGAAAGTGGACAGGCTGTGGGGAGTTAGGAGGCAAGTTACCTGCTGCAAGGTTTCTAGCCTCTGATCCATTCTGGTAGCCTGTATTTATATGACTGGTCCTGTAAGTTACTGGTCAATAGTAACCCCCAGAGTGTTGATAGTGGGGTTTCATGTTTTGGTAATGCTATTGAATGTCAAGGTGGTGGCTAGATTCTCTCCTGTTGGAAATTGTCATTGCCAGGCATTTGTGTGCCACAAATGTTACTTGCTACTTTGCAGCCCAAGCCTGGGTGCTGTACAGGTCTTGCTGCAGTTGGACATTTTCAGTGTCTGAGGAATCACATATGGTGCTGAATATTGTGCAATCATCAGCAAAAATCCTCATTTCTGATTTTATGACGGAGGGAAGATCATTGATGAAGCAGCTGAAGATGGTTTGGCCCAGAACACTATCCTAGGAAATTCTGCAGAGATGTCCTGAATTCCAAGAAACTCAATCATAGAGTTATAGAGTCATATGGATGTACAGCACAGAAACAGACTCTTCAGTCCAACTTGTCCATGCTGACCAGATATCCTAACTTAATCTAGTCCCATTCGTTACCCCTTTGATCCCTTTTAAATCTTTCCCCTCTCACCCTCACCCTCTGCCCTCTAGTTCTGGACTCCCCCACTCCAAGGAAAAGTTCTTGCCTATTTATCCTATCCATGCCCCTCAGGATTTTATACACTTCTATAAGGTCACCCCTCAGTCTCTGACGCTCCAGGGAAAACAATCCCAATTTATTCAGCCTCTCCCTGTAGCTCAAACTCTTCAATCCTAGTAACATCCTTGTAAATCTTTCCTGAATCCTTTCAAGTTTCACAACATCCTTCCCATAAGAGGGAGACCAGAATTGCACACAATATTTCAAAAGTGGTCTAACTAATGTCCTGTACAGCCACAACATGACTGCCCAACTTCTATACTTGATGCTCTGATTAATAAGGGAAATCATACCAATCTTCCTATATGTCAGGCATAACTTCAACCAGTGGAGAGTTTCCTCAGATTCAGTTTTGCGTGGACTTTTTGATGCCATTCTCAATTAAATGCAGCCTTGATGTCAAGGGTTGTCACTCTCACTTCATCTCTAGAATTCCATGTCTTTCACACAGGGTATGACCCCAACCACTGGAGGGCTTTCAACCCAATTCCCATTGAGTCTAGTTTTGCTAGGGCTCCTTGATGCTACATCCTGTCAAATGCAGCCTTAATTTCAAGAGATGTTGTTTTCACCCTGCATTTTGAATTCAGCTCTTTTTGTCCATGTTTGAACCAAGGCTGTATTGAGGTCAGGAGCTGAGTGGCCCTGGCAGAACCCAGACTGGGTATCACTGAGCAGGTTATTGCTGAGCAGGTGTTGCCTGATATCACTGTTGATGACACCTTCCATCACTTTACTGGTGATTAAGAGTAGACTGATGGAGCGGTAATTGGCCAAGTTGGATTTGTCCTGCTTTTTATGTACAGAAAATACCTGGGCAATTTTCCACATTGTTAGGTAGATGCAAGTGTTGTAACTGTACTGGAAAAGCTTGACTATGGGAGTGGCAAGTTCTAGAACACAAGTCTTCAGTACTATTGCTGGAACATTTTCAGGGCCCAAAGACAATACTCTCATGTCAAATATATCTGCATCAGGTACATTAGTGAGAATGAGATCAAATATGATGTTTCCTCTTGTTGGTTCCCTCACCACTTGCTGCAGGCCCAATCTAGCAGCTATGGTCTTTAGGACTTGACCATCTTGAATATTAGAGTTAGGAGTGTGGTGCTTGAAAACACAGCAGGTCAGGCAGCATCCGAGGAGCAGGAGAATCGACTTCTTGGGGTGCTTTCATCTTGATATGAGTCTTGCTACCATTGAAGTCTCACACCCAGATTATCTTTGTCACCTTCAGTGCACCTAAACTGGCATTCAACACAGAAGAGAACTGATCATTAGTTGACAGGGCAAGGGTGGAGTGGGATGATAAGAGGTAAATGAGCAGGAATTTCCTTAATTTCTTTGGCCAGGTGCCATGACTCTTCATAGGATCCAGAAGCAATGTTATGGTCTCCCACAGCAACACTCTCTCAACTGTAAAGCACTGTGCTGGCACCACTGTTCAGTGGGGCCTAGGACAGGGGCTACATCAAGGCCCAGGCTTCTAGGAAGGGTGTTGTGCCCTCAAAGGGGGCTGAGACACAAGGCTGGAGGCCCAGATCAGAAGCAGCACAGGAATCTGTGATTTCCCCAACCCCTGATCCTGCAGGTGAGACTTGTCACATGGTGGTGGTGTCTGCAATGTTATCTCTAACGTATGATTACATGTGAATGACTATGTCAGACTATTACTTGACTAGTCTGTGAGATAGCTCTTCCAATTTTGACACAATCCACCAGATATTAGTGAGAAGGGTTTTGTAAGATCTATAGGTTTGTATTTGCTGTTGCCATTTCTGTGCCTTTGTTGCCAGTTTCAGATCTTATATCAAACTACACAATGGTTTATACATGCCTGCTTGGGCCTTTCAGAGTCAGCTCCTATACTAACCTCAGTCCCAACCTTCGAGCAGGACAAAGACAGCACTCATTGGATCTAACAGTGACTGTGGTCACAAACTTGAAATTATCTGACTCCTTCCTAGATGGATCAGATGATATTTGCAACATATCTCAGTTTGTGGTTGTGTCCAGGAGATCAATAAAACTTTATATTGCAAGAGACCTGAATACATTTCATTCTGTCTTGTTAAATTAAAACAGGTAGAATATGTACATAGCGTTGTAGGTTTCTTCTTGGAAAAGGTTGCCAATGATCACATGCTTGTCATATTGTGGTGCTGCATGTCAACACTGAGATGTCTACTTCTTGTGTATGCAGTTAGTGTGCAACCTTGCACAGC
Source organism: Chiloscyllium plagiosum (assembly GCF_004010195.1). NCBI lineage: Eukaryota > Metazoa > Chordata > Chondrichthyes > Orectolobiformes > Hemiscylliidae > Chiloscyllium > Chiloscyllium plagiosum. Next base: position 45,761,451 of record NC_057735.1, read on the forward strand.
ATCTGATACACTATCCCAATAGAGGTCATAATGTTGTCATTCTGCTGTAGTCTGTTGGACGTCTGTATGTGATTCATCATGACAAACAGGAGGAGTGGCTATGGATTCAGATGACTTGTAAAGCTGGAGCACACAGCAGAACATGAGGGCATTTCTGCTGCCTCAGCTACACTGGAGGAGCCCTATATACACAGCAGAGCAGGTGCCAACATCCATTAGGCTCTGCTAGATCATGCACAGAGCCATTGCCATCAATTGGACAGGAGGAAGAATGGAGGAAACATCCCCATTCTGACTGAGTTGTTTGTGACCAGCCCAACTGACCGTACTATTGTTGAATCTGAATTACTAATGTACAAATTCCCAAAGGCGAGCTTTCCTCTATTTTCATTACAACATTTATTTGTCCACAATGAAGACAAAAGGTCACCACAGAATAAACTTCCAAACAAAACTTACATCTCAATCTATCCCATATTGTATACAGAGGTCACCTTTGTAGTTTGCTATAGTCATGGGCACAGCAGTTGCCATACCAAGCCATTATGCATCCAGATAGTACACTTTCTATAGTGCACCTTTAAAAATTGGCAAGAGTCTTTATGGACATGCTGAATTTCCTTAGCCTCCTGAGGAAGTAGAGGTGTTGTTGTGCTTTCTTGACTGTACCATTAACGTGGGTGGATTAGGACAATTGTTGGTGATCATCACTCCAAGGACCTTGATGCTCCCAACCCTCTCTACCTCAGCGCCACTGATGCAGACAGGGCTGGGCTCTCCACCTTGCTTCCTGAAGTCAACAACCAGTTCTTTCATTTTGCTGATGTTGAAAGAGATTGCTATCTTTACACCATGCCACCAAGCACTCTCTCTCTTTTCATCATTGTTTAAGACTACAATGGTGGTGTCATCAGTGAACTTGTAGAGTTAGGATAGAACTTGACCACATCGTCATGACTGCATAGGAGTATAGTAAGGGCTGGTGGCCATTGAGGCACACTGCATAATTTTTCTTTGGCACCAGGATGATAGTGATCTTCCTGAAGCAGGTGGGGACTTCAGATCATAGTAAGGAGAGGTTAAAAGTGTCAGCGAATACTTCCGCCAGCTGGTATGTGCTGGATCTGAGTGCATGGCTGGAGACTCCATCTGGTACAGTCAATATCCGTGGGTTCACTGTCAAAAAGGCCAATGTGACATCTGCAGCAGTGACTGAGAGGTGCATCTGAGGTTGTTGGGGCAAGTGACATCATTTCGCTGACCTTCTTTTCAAAACAAATGTAAAATGCATTGAGTGCATTGGAGATGGATGTACTTTTGTCCGCTATTCTGTTCTGCTTTGCTTTGTAGCCCGTTATGTTGTGTAGGCCTTGCCACAAATAGCACATGTTCGTGTGATTAGCTTGGATCTCTAGCTTAGCCTAAGATTGTCTCTTGTTATCTCCAATGGCCTTATGGATGTTGCATCTAGATTTCCTGTAAAGTTCAAGGTAATTTGACTTGAATACCTGACACCTGGAATTTAGTAGGCTCCTGGTTCACCTATAGTTTCCGATTGCCTTCTTTGGAACCCAGTCTTCTACATTTGCTAATAAAGTTTGTAATGGTAGTGACATACTCATTTAGGTTAGCTGCTGAGTTCCTCAATATGGACCAGTCCACTGATTCCAAACAGTTCCCTAGAAGCTCTTCCACTGCCTCTGACCAGCACTGTGCTACTTGCTATATTGGGTCCTCATGTTTCAAAAAGCCAGGAGGAGGGACATGGCATTGTGATCTGAGTTCCTAAAATGCAGAAGAATTTTGGATCGGTAGGGATTTTTGATGATTGTGCAGCAACAGTCAAGGATGTATGGTTCTTTGGTGAGACAGAGTGGCACACTCTTGAGGTTGGCCTGGTTGAAGTCACTGGCTATGATGATCAAGGCTTCAGGGAATTCTGTCTCAAGTCTATTTGCAGAGATGATATATTTTGTCAAGTGCACTCTTCATTTCTGAATTTCCTTAGCCTCTGGAATATAGAACGCTGTCAGGACAGGCTGAGACTTTTTTCACTGGAGCGCAGGAGGTTGAGAGGTGACCCTATAGAGATTTGTAAAATAATGAGGGGTACAGATAAGATGAATGGCAAGCATATTTTCCCTAAGATGGGGGATTTCAAGACAAGGAGGCATATTTTTAAGGTGACAGAGGAAAGATTTTAAAAAGACATAAGGGGCAATTTTTTAACATTGGGAGTGGCTTGTGTGTAGAATGAACTTCCAGATGAAGTGGTGGATGTGGGTACAGTTACAACATTTAAAAGACATTTAGATAAGTACATGATTAAGAAATGTTTGGAGGGATATAGGTCAAGTGCAGGCAGGTGGGTCTAGTTTAGTTTGGGATTATGGTTGGTATAGATTGTTGGACCGCAGGGTCTGTTTCCGTCCTGTATGGCTGTATGATAGTGGAGGTGAACCTGTGTGACAGGTAGTGGGGATGGCACTTCACTGTGAGATATTGTAGGTCTTGGGAGCAGTAACTTGCCAAGGTTGCCATGTCTGAGGACCAGGAGATGTTGATTCAGAGGCAGATCCCACCTTACCCGAGGAGCAGTGTGTGAGGTTAGTGGTGCAGTTAATGGGATATGAAAATATATTCATCAACCTTGGCAACTTACGTGCTATCACTAGACTTTTTGTGGTACTGTATCCAGGTTTTAGGGATCACACTGCTCAGGTTAACTACTGCAGTTCTCTGGGCCCATTGTATTTTCAAAATTTATCTGAAGGGCCCTTGGATAGATGATATCCCTTCTGTTCTTTAACCCCCATTGCAAAGCTTTCAATGTGGTACAGGAAAATCTTGTGGCCTACTCTCTGCCATGTTATGCAATTACTGTTTCCCATATCAGATTTATAACTTCCAGAATCTGCTTTAGCCACAAAGCACCTCTCCCAGAAGAGGGGAGGACTGCCTTTAAGTTGTGCTGGTTAGCGATAGTTCATTCCAGCCTCTCACATTCTGCACCCTCTGTTTTGGTATATAACCACTGAACAGCGCACTTATCACTGGCTGCATACTGCTATCATTTAAATTGTGCGTTCCTTCTTCCACACAAACAGAGATAGCATCTTTTTCAAAAAGGTTTATTAACATTATTTGAGTAAACAGTTGAACTCTGTCTTCTAGATTCTCTCCAAGAAAGGACAAGGAACTGAATTAAAATAATTCAATAACTCATCTATTAAATATGTTCTGAGAATTTGGTTCTACTCCACAGTAAAAAATATTTAACCATTATTCTCTGAAACATGTTTACAATATTATTTTTTGAAAAGCCTTTTGGGGCTTTAAAAGTTCAAGATTTTCTGAAAAAATAGGGATCATAACTTTTTCAGAAATAATTTTGACAGAGTTGATGGCAGCCTGATGTGCTGATCACTTAAACTCAGACGCCTAGAAAATAGGAGGAGAAATAGGCCATTTGGCCCTTTGTGCCTATCTTGCTCTTCAATATGATCATAGATTATCATTCTATTTGGCAACCTGTTCCCACTTTCTCCCCATACACTTTGGTCTCTTTAGTTCTAAGAACAATATCTAATTTTTTTTTGAAAGTATTCAATATTTTGCCCTCAACCATGTTCTGTGACAGAGAATTCCCCATTCTCACCGTTACCTGAGTGAAGAAGTCTCTCCTCATCTCAGTCCTAAATGGCTTACTACCATATTCATAGACTGTGACCCCTGGTTCTGGACTCCCCAGTGATCAGGAATGTCCTTCCTCATTTACCCTATCCAGTCCTGTTAGAATTTTACATGAGATTAGGTTTCTATGAGATTCCTTCCCTTCACTTCGCAGTGAATATAAGTCCTATCCGATCCAGTCCTAGCTGATCCAGTCCCTCTCCATACGTCGGTCCTGCCATCCCAGAAATCAGTCTGGTAAATCTTCATTACATTCCCTCCACAGCTGAACATCCTTCCTCAGAGAAGGAGACCAAAATGCACACAATACTTCAGGTGTGGTCTCACCAAGTCCCTGTGCAATGACAGCAAGACAACTCGCTCCTGTACTTGAATCCTCTCTCTATGAAGTCCAACATACCACTTGCCTTCTTCACTGCCTACTGCACCTACAATTATTTTAATGGACTGGTGCACAAGGATACCCAGGTCTTGCTGCACCTCCCCATCCCCAGTCCCCAGTCCCTCGCCATTCAGATAATAATCCGCCTTCATGTTTTTGCTAAAATTTCATTTAATGGTGTCACCAGGAAACATAACAAGCCAGTGCAGATAATTTAATTTGAAATTCTTGACATAAATATACAATCCATGCAGCTTTTTCAATTTATTATTATTATCGATTTCAGTGGCTGAATAGTGGGATGAGTTTGTACATTGTTCATTCATTTAGTTCTGTAACCTGGTATGAAAGGTCCTTGGCATTCTCAGTCATGTGTATGTGTCAATGGGTATTAACCCACAACACAAAGGCGTTTCTAATTTTCCTTACCTACTCCTAAGTGGCATTCAGAGGCATAAAGGAAATAAATATCATGGCAAGTGTGGAAAACAAAAATGTCACACTAGTACATTAATCTGTGCTGTTCTCAAACTGGATAATGAAAAGCTTGTACTGTACCTGACCTGGCTGGGTGAGAAAAGAAATAGATTTATTTATACAATTCCCATCAATGTTATCTATCACTATAATGAGGACAAAAATATAAATTTAGGAATGAACAGAGGGCATTTTGGGTGTATAGTACTGGAACTGAGGACATTTATCACTGTGAGATTGTGAAATATAAACAGGGTCACTGGAGTAAGTCAGCAGAGTCCAGAAATAATTCTTAGTATCCTTTAGGGATTAATTAGTGCAATGCTTCAACTTTGCATAACAGTATCACGATTAGTGAATAATTGATCATTTCTGCACATAAACAGCTGAAGATATGCTTATGTGGGTGTCAAAGGGAGAATAAGAAACAGTAGGCTCCTTTTATGGCTGTTATTACAAGTAACACAGACCACGGGGAGAACTTGGATAGCAGAAGCTTAGCTGGTTAAACTGGGGAGCAGGAAGCAATCCCTTTGTTGAAATGGAAAAGTTTTAATACATGCTCAGTATCTGACTTCAAAAGTACAGATAAATAATGCCGAAGGTTACTGTGTATACTGATGCAACTCACTGATAAAGATGACTTAAGTTTTAGGTCGCCCTGCTCCTGGAAATATTTCTCAGATAGGTGTTTAAAGGATGAGAGGCATGTGAAACAATCAGGAAGGCTGATCTGCAGATGGTGGGAGGTAATCAGAAGAGGATGGCAGGGGGACTGGGAGGAGGTAGCAAGAATGTAAGATGTACGATATGAGCAGTCACCAGGAAGGCTGTGGATCCAGAAGGCATGCTCTTGCACCATTTCGACTCACATTCAAATATTCCTAGCTGTGCCCTTGTGGAATTACTACAGATAGTTTGGTTATCCTGAATATAGCTGACCTGTAGTTCAGAGCAGCCTGCTTTCAGGAAATGGATTTGAAGCAGGGATGGGGCCCCCTATGTATAGATATCTATTCCAGGAATAAACTCTAGTAATCTTAAATTTTTCCCATACGACTGCGGTGCATGACCAGTGCCCAATCAGATTGGACAGCTAAATGTTTACTTTGCACCTGTAGAATGAACTCATCATTAAAACAAAACCATGAGTTAACTGATTTCAGCTGAAGGGACAGGAGAAATATTACAACTGAATTGGTTCCACTTGCTTAGAGGGGAAAAAATTGACAATATTCAATCATCAGCAAAGGAGTGGAAAATATTGGTGACAAAGCAGCACTTTGGAATAGCAAGTTTAAAAATGCTCCAATGGTTTTAACAGGACTTTATTGTAGTCTTGGTCTGAACATGGACAGAGAGCCAGAGAGTTTTGATATGACTGTCCTCAACACCAAGACAGCATTTGACCTAGTGTGGCATTAAGGAAGCCTAGTAAAATTAAAGTTAGTGAAAATTGGAGAAAAGTTCTTCACTGGTTGGACAAACACAAAGGAAATGTTCAAGGTTGTCAAATGATAATCATCAATTTGGATACTGCAACAGGAGTGGCAATTTCCTAGTATAAACCATTTCCAAATGCTCATTATAAGTTTAGAAATGTGGATATTTGCTGATGATTGGACAATATTCAGTTATATTCAGAATTACTTGGAGAATAAAGCAATGGGGCATATGGCGGGGTGTTAGCAACATTCATTTTGAGCTGAGGAGTGGCCAGTAACATTCGTGCTACACAAGTTCCAGGTCACAACCATCTCCATCTAACAGAATCTCTTTTACATGCAATAATGTTATGCGTCAAATCTCATATACTTGTGCTTGTGGAGTCTACTATTAACCATAAATATAACTGCACCAGTCACATAGATAATTTGGCTAGAGAGCAGGTAAGAGACTGGGTATTCTGCCAGAATTGATTCACATACCTACTGCTCAAAGCCTGTCCGCCAACTACAAGGCACAAATTGGGGCACAATGGAAACTTTTCATGTGTCTAGACAATAAGATCATCAGAAATATGAGCTGTTTGGTCTATCAAAACTGTTCTATGATTCAACAAGGTCAGGCTGTCCTGTTTGTAGCTTTAATTTCACCGACCTGCCTGTTTCCCATAACATCTAACTCGTTCATCAGTCAAAAACCCAGCCTTCAATGCATTCAATAAGCCAACCTTTACTGGTCTCTATGGAAGACAATTTCAAAGATTAACAACCCTCTGAGAGAAGACATTTCTCCGTCTTAGATTTCAGACCCCAGATTTTGAAACTGCGCCTTCTACCTCGAGATTTTCCCACAAAATAAACATCATTCTGGATTCAATCCTGTCAAGTCCCCTCATAATCTCATACGTTTGAATGAAATCACCTGTCATTTGTCTGAATCCCAGTGAGTATGGGCTAACTTCTTCAACCTTTCCTCATAAGATGAGCCATTCAATTCTGGAATCTAACGAATGAATCTTCTTTGAATTACCTCTGACCAAGTAGATCCTTCCTTTAATAGGGCAAACAAATCTGTACATGGTACCCCAAGCGCAATTTTGCCAATGTATTGTGTACAGCTTGCCTATTTTTGTACTCCCATCCCCTTTACATTGAAGAACAACATTCCATCTGCTTGCAAGCAAACTTTTTGTGGTTCATATGTAAAGATACATAAACACTCTGTACTGTAGCACTCTGCCAAAATGAGCAATCTCAAATTTTGCCAGGTTAAACTCAATCTATCAATCTTTTGCCCAGCCATTTAACTTTCCATATCCTTTTGCAAATTCCTTGTGTTCCCCTTATAACTTACTTTTCAACCGTCTTTGTAACATCAACAAATTTGGCTACATTCAACTTATTAATATAAATTGCAATTAGTTGAGGCCCCAACAATGAACTCTATGGCACTCCATTAGTTAAAGTATGACAATGACTCATCATTCTGAAAATGACCCATTCATCCAAAATCTATGTTTCCTGTTAGTTCCCCATTCTTCTGCCCATGCTAAAATATCATGAGCAACACCATGCACTCTTATCTTGTGTAGTGACCCTTTAAGTGGTGCCATGTTAAATGGCTTTTGGAAATTCAAATACACTACATCTACTGATTCTCCTTTATTCACCCTGCTTGTTACAGCTTTTAAAAAATCTCTAGCAAATTTGTCAAATATAATTTCCTTTTCACAAAATCATATTTATTCTTCCTGATCATATTATGATTTTCTAAATGTCTTGCTGCAATCTCCCTAGTAATAGATGAGTTCAACTCCAACAAAACTCAAGAAGCTTGAGATCACTCAAGTCAGGTCTGGTGGCACCTCTGGATCTGGATATATATATATATATATATATATAGAGAGAGAGAGAGAGAGAGAGAGAGAATTAATGTTTCAAGTGCGATATGACCCTTCTTCAGAGCAGTTCTGATAAAGAGTCATACTGGGCTCAAAACATTAGCTTTATTTCCTGTTAATTTGCTGAGTTTCTCCATCATTTTCTTTTTATTTATTTCAGATTTCCAGCATCCACAGTATCTGCTTTTATCATTCAAGGCAGAGGGATCTTGGGGTCTATGTTCATAGATCTTTGAAAGTTGCCACTCAGCTTGTAAGAAGGCCTATGGTGTATTAGCGTTCATTAGCAGAGGGATTGAATTCAAGAGTCGTGAAGTGATGTTGCAACTGTACAGGACTTTGGTTAGGCCACATTTGGAGTACTGTGTGCAGTTCTGGTCGCCTCACTTTAGGAAAGACGTGGAAGCTTTGGAGAGGGTGCAGAGAAGATTTACATGAATTGGATAGGTACATGGATGGGTGCTTAAGCTAGGACAAATGTTCGGCACAACATTGTGGGCCGAAGAGCCTGTTCTGTGCTGTATTGTTCTATGTTCTAAGTTCTAACCTGTCATGCCACCTTAAACACTCCCTCCCTCCATCATTGACGCACAGTTGCAGCATCAACAAGATGAACTGCAGCTACTTACAAATGCACCTCAAACAGCACTCTGCAAACCCTTGACCACGGCAACCAAGAAGGGTAAGGGCAGCAAGAGCAGAACCACCTGCAAATTCCCTTCCACATCATGATCTGTTCTGATGTTGAACTACATTACCATTTCTTCACTGTCACGAAATCAAAATCCTGGAATTCTCTCCCTAACAGATTATTACAACACTCCACATGTTTGAAGCAATTCATGAAGTGGATCACCAAAATCTTCTGTAGGATAATTAGGGATGGCTATTAATTGCTGGTCTTGCAAGAACCCTCACATCCTGTGAATTAGTATTTTTAAAAATACATTCCATGTTATAGCTTGTGGTATTTTTATGATGACCATGTCAAATTGGAATGTAACCAAATTCCATCTGAATGCAATCCGTAATCAGTTAGGAGTACATAATAAAGAAGACTGTTTACTTGTAAAAATATGGAGCTGTACAAAACACATGGAAAATATAAATAGGAAAAAGTAAATCTAATCTTATTATTGCAATGGTTAAAATTTGCCATTGAGAGGAAACACAAAATGATTCGTAATTATGAATGTAATAAATATAATTATATTCTATTTCTTGATAAATTTACATACAGCGATAGGAGAAAGTGAGGACTGCAGATGCTGGAGATCAGAGCTGAAAATGTGTTGCTGGAAAAGCAAGCGCAGCAGGTCAGGCAGCATCCAAGAAGCAGGAGAATTGATGTTTCGGGCATGAGCCTGAAGTTTCTTGAAGAAGGGCTCATGCCCGAAACATCGATTCTCCTGCTCCTTGGATGCTGCCTGACCTGCTGCGCTTTTCCAGCAACACATTTTCAGCTACCTACAGTGATAGTTTGTTTTAGTCGAATAATTTCTGATGAAAGATATGCTTCATTATGTTATGTTTTTATTTGTAGGTTCGGAGAATAAGAAGGTACCACTATTACTAATTTCTTACTACTGTGTGCCACTTACATATAGGTAAGTATGGAGCAGGTATACAGCCTGAACCTTTTTTGATGATAATGCTCATATCTTTATTGTTGCCATATTTCATACTTGTATAATTAACTTTTGTTATGACTGATATTCTTCTTTATTCAGCCCTTTTCAAGGAATTTGTTTTAAAACTCAAACAATAAACAGTACACGAATGAAACACTGGACAGGGTCAGAGGCCAACATGGCTGCACACAACCACTTAGCTCTCTCAGATGGATACTGCCTTGCAGAGCCACCCCAGCTTTATGGTATGTATAAATTCATCATTGTTTGACTATACATCTTATAAATGGAAGGTAGGAGGTCAGATAGGTCCATCAAGGGATACATAATATACCTGTTTAAACCAATTCTCCTGAATATTTTTAGACAGAATTCCCGCAACCAAATTCTTTTGTTGTTGAGGATGCACTAATATTAAAAAACAGTAAGAGAAAAGACTGGCATCTATCATAATTAGTAGTGACAAGCAAGAAGTGTCCTTTATTTATACTAATAAACAGTTTGAAGTCAGCTTTAGGTGCGCTCTCCAAGACTGAGTTTCCCTCAGGTAGCCATTTCCATCTCCGTCACCAAGTGGGACTCGGGGTTATCTAGCCTGGAGATTGCCTGTCAACCAAAAACCTATGTAACTCCATTGAATATGGTGCTAGGAGGTGCAGAAATGTTCCCCCCTTTTAACCACTCTCCCAATCAGTGTGGCTCCTAAGCCCTGAACTTTTACCCATTGGATTACTCCCCATTCTGAGTCTAATTCCAACTCTTGTAACTCCAAACTCCTAAAATGATTGCTACCTCTGAGCCCCACTGCGCTAGGCTTCATACTTGCTTCTGACTCCAGCAGTTCCAGGCCCTCCAGCCAGATTGCAACCTCTTTCACCCATCAAACCACATCCCTCATCCCAAGCATGACTCCTTTTTTGGGATATAGTCAGATTTCCACTATGGTGGGAATAATAGAAGAGCAGAATATTATTTAAATGGAGAGAGTCTGCAGAATTCTGTGGAACAGAGGAATCTGGGTCTCCTTATATGTGAATCATAAAAGGTAAGCATGAAGGTAAAACAAGGAATTAGGAAGACAATTGGAATGTAGAAATCTATGGCAAGAGGAAGAAGGTCTTGCTGCAATTATACAGAGCAACATTCGGAGTACTGTGTACAATTTTCTTCTCCTTACTTAAGGAAGGATATACTTGCATTGGAAATTGTGCTTAGAAGATTCACTAGGTTCATTTGAGGGTTGAAGGCATTATCTTATGAGGAAAGATTGAGTAGGTTGGATCTGTAAGCATTGGATTTCAAAGAGTGAAAGTTGATCTTATTAAAACATGCAAGATTCTGAGGGGCCTGGTTGCTGAGGGGCCTGAAGGGTGTTGCTGAGATTATTTCCCCTCATGTAGTAATCTGGAACTGGGGTTCACTGTTTATAATGGAGGCTTTCCATTTAAGATGGAGATGAGGAGGAATTTCTTCCCTGAAGGTCAAGAAATGTTATTGAATGTATTTAAGACTGAGTTAATTGGATTATTTGATCTACATGGGTGTCAAGATCAATGTGGGGGAAGACAAGAAAATGAAGTTAAGGCTACAATCAGATAAGCAATGAATGGCCAAAGAGATTCAAAGGGTCAATTGGCATGTTCCTGTCCTTATTTCTAATGTTCTTATGAAATACTTATTAATTCCTGACTGATCTTTCTTCTGTTGGAACTAGCAACAAGGCTATGAAATTTAGGAGAGGCCAACTTCACAAAACTTTTTAACTGGGCAATAACTCTTTGACTGTGATGTTTACAGCAAGTTAATACTTCAATCCAGACTGGTACTGGGAAACACAAATTATGCCTGCAGTCTGGAAGATAATCCAAGGGGGTTGACTTGCTACTGAACAGGAAATGGTCAGACCCTCCTTATCTTTGTAGTCAGGAGAGATCACAATTCTGTCAGTTGGATGCATTTTTGAAACTTTTAGGTATTGTATCCCAATACTCCCAACCAGGATATTTTTAATATTTTCATTATATTCCCCACAGTGGACTTCTTTATAAAATCATATGAATTGAATTTATTGTCACGTGTACTGAGGCACAGTGAAAAGCTTTATCTTGTGAGCAATACAAGCAGATCACATAGTTAAGTAGCATAGATAAGTAAATAGTAGGCAAACAGTGGCAAAAACAAAAACACAGGTACAGGCGAATGTTAAGAGTTTGTGAGTCCATTCAGTATTCTAACAACAGCAGGGTAGAAACTGATTTGAAACCGGCTGGTGCATGTTCAGGCTTCTGTACCTTCTCCCCGATGGTAGAGGTTGTAGAGAAACATTGCCAGGGTGGGATGAATCTTTGAGAATTCTGGCGGCCTTTCCTTGACAGTGGGCCTGGTAAATGGATTCTATAGATGGGAGGTTGGTCTTTGTGATTGTCCGGGCTGAGTTCACTACTTTCTGCAACCATCTCCAGTCTTCAATGATATAGTTGCCATACCAGGTTGTGATCCACCCAGACAGAATGCTCTCAATGGTGCACCTATAAACATTGGCAAGGGTACTTGCTGTCATGCCAAATTTCCTCAGCTGCCTGAGGAAGAAGAGACAGTGTTGGGCCTTTGTAATCAGTGCGTCCACATGAAGAGTCCAAGAAAGCTTGTTGTTGATGACCACTCCCAGGACCTTGACACTCTCCACTTGTTCCACCTCTGTGCTGTTAATGTGTAGAGGGGCATGAGTAACATTCGCCGAAAGTCAATAATGAGTTCCTTGGTTTTGCCGGCATTGAGAGCCACGTTGCTCTCAGTGCACCATTTTCCAGGTCTTCCACCTCCCGACTTTCGTCACCACCTGAGATTCGACCGACTATAGTGGTGTCATCAGCGAACTTGTAAAAGACGTTAGTGTGGTTTGGAATTAAAGGCTAAAAACGCCTGACAAATTTGGGTTCTAACCAGATGTGATAACATTTGCCCTGCCAGACAAATTAAATGAGATTCATGAATAAAGACTCGAATATATAAACTGACAGTCACACACACACAAATTCATTCTCTTAGACTCGGTCAATATTAAATTTTCAGTTCAAATTGAGTCTCTTTAAGTTCTGGACAGGATATCTGCAATTACCTTTGTTTTCCTGGCAATGTGTTTTTTCAGTGGTATAGTTCAAGGAACAAACTCCAACAGATTAACCTGGTTTTCTGGCTGTTAAATGTTTCCACAAAAACTAATGCACTGTCATCAGTGTAAAGTATAGTCTTTCTATATCCATATTGATCATATATCTCAATGCGTTTGAGGTCCAGTATTAAACCAAGAGTTTCCTTCTCTGTAGTAGAGTACCATCTTAGATAAAAAGAGAAAATGCTAGAAAATCTCAGCAGGTCTGGCAGCATCTGTAGGGAGAGAAAAGGGCTGACGTTTCAAGTCTAACTGAACCTGCCAGATGCTGCCAGACCTGCTGAGATTTTCCAGCATTTTCTCTTTTGGTTTCAGATTCCAGCATCTGCAGTAATTTGCTTTTATTTTGTACCATCTTAGATGTTTGTTTAACTTTTTTGAGAAGTACTAAGTTGGACTCTCCATTCCAGATTCATCCCCTGAAGGAGAATAGCCCCTACCCCAATGTCACTCACATTGATGTCTACTTTAAATGTTTGTAGAAGTTTTAAGCTGTAAGTACAGACTTGTGTGATTGAAATTGTCTTCAGCTTTTCTAAAGCAGTTTGGCATTTGTCAGTTAAAATTACTTTTGCTTTTTTCTGTATTAGCTGTGTTAGCAGCTCAGCTATACAGCTGTAGTTTGTAACAAACTTTCAGGAGCACACATATATGCCCAAGAACATCATGTTTTCCTGTTTTGTTGTGTGAATGAGTAACTGTGCTACTGTTTCTACCTTTGCTGCGCTACACTGTACTTGTCCCTGCCCGAATTCCATGTCCTAGATAGGTCATTTGGATCTTAGAAATTCTCTTTTTGTGAGATTAACCAATCAGTCAGTTGACTGTATTTTCTATGAGACATTTTCCATTTACTCGAAATGCAGTTCCCGGGTGTCTCTGTCCACTCAGAGGTCAATGAGATACATTACGCAATGAGATGGACCAGTTGTAATCTGGATCATCAGCCTTTGAAGTGTTGCTGGGGCATTTCAGAGTCCAAATAGTATTACAACAAATCATATATCATTGGGAAAACCAGTTTGGAGTTACAAAGGCAGAGATTTCCTTCATTTGGGGAGTCAAGGGAATCTTCCAGCATCCATTGAATAAATCTATGTTGAAAATAAAGGTGGTTTACCTGCCCTATCTATGCAATGTTCCAGCTGAGGTATTGGGTAGGAATCTGTTCTGGTCACTGCATCAACTTCTCAGGCAGTAAAATAGATCCTTGTGGAAGTGTCCAGCTTGGAGACAAGCAGCATTGAATGGCACAAGCTAGGCACAATATTAATCCATGGTACCTCAGGATCGCAGTCCACTTCTCATTTGTAAGTCTGTGAGGGGGGCTTTACATTTGCTCCTCAGCACCTTCTTTTTAATACAGAAGCATCTGGGGACTGCTCAGTCTCAGTTGCAGTGTGTACAGTCTGAACTAAGCTTTTTACCACTAGGCTACTTGATGGCTTGCTACAATTGCCTCCTTGGGTGTCTTCAATGCTCATTGAAAAGGTTAAAGGTAACTAAACCAGAGAGTCTTCAACTTGCCATGTTACCTTAGCCTCCACAAGCTAAGCTTGTATAGTTGTGGACCAAGTGAGCCCACAGTCAGGGAAAAGGTCACACACACTTTCTCCTGCAGCTGTTTAGCCCTCCTGGCCTCAGTGAGCATCTCGGAAACTACTGGAGATGCACAAACCATATGCACTTCAGATAATCATTTTACTCCCTTAGAATCAGTGGCATTTTCTTCAGGGAAGAGCCTTTCTCCAAATGCTTACCATGCAATATAAAAATCCAATGTTGGACTGGTCACTTCAACTGCTTTGCAACTTATTGTAAAGACATAAAGAAAACTTTTACATCTGCTTCTTGAAACTTAAGAATGAAATGAGCAAACCAGTTGCCCCCACGCTTAAATCTGAGCCAGCGCTCAGACCTAAGAGTGGAGGCAACTGTTTGCTCATTTAATTCTTCATTGGAAATAGTAAGGTACCTATTCCTCAGCTCAAACTATCTTGCTTCAAATTCCTTTTCCTTCAGTTTTCATAAAAGCTTTTCTCTTCACTAATTGCTCTTTCTCTTTCCCATTGTGCTCTGTCTCTTTCTCATTGCTTTTCCTGACAGTCTATTTTCCACCATTCAGTTTCACTTACTAAGGAAGCCTTAATTATGCTAGAAATGCACTTGCATCAAATGCAGATATTTCTACGCAATAGCAATGCAAATTCAAAAATGCCTTTTGCAGTTTTTCTTTAAAATTGGTTACAAAATGACAATTTACCCAGTCTAGTTCTTACGTTTCGTCTGCGGGTTCAAATCATGGCAAGGGTCTACAGTTTATTACAAGCAATCTCTAGGTGAAATCCCCAATTAATTAGCATTCCATTCAGGATACCCTGAACTGTTAGGCTGCCGAGTGAGGAGGGATAAACTGCCCCCCATTTTTCATCCATCTTCTTTGGTTAGTTGCAATAACATTAATTTAAAAAAGGGATATTGTAAAGGATATGATTACCGTTAGTATTTTTTTCAGTGTCATGTAATCATATTCAGAAACAAGGAAGTCATATGACAACTGTACAGGGTCTTGATGAGGCCACACTTGGAATATTGTGTGTAATTATGATCGCCTTACCTAAGAAAATATAAACTCACCATAGAGGGAGTGCAGTGAAGGTTCACCAGACTGATTCCTGACATGGCATGAGGAGAGATTGGGTCGATTAGTTGTGTGTTCACTGGAGTTTAGAAGAATGATCGGGATTTCATTGACACGTACAAAATTCGGACAGGCCTGAACAGACTGTATGTAGGGATGATGTTTCTCTAACCCAGGCAGGAAACCCAAAACAAATGGTCAACGCTTCAGGATAAGGGGTAGGACATTGATGAGGAGAAATTTCTTCACTCACAGAGTGGGGAATCTAGGGAATTCTTTAGCACAGCAGGTTGTGCAGATAAAGTCTCTGAGTATATTTAAGAAAGAATTAAATAGATTTCTAGAAGGTGAAGGTATCAAGGGATATGGAAAGAGAGTGGGAGCATGGCAATGACACAAAGGATCAACCATGATCATGCTGTATGGTGGTGCAGGCACAAATGGGCCAAAAGTCCTACTAATGACATTATTGTCTTTGTGTTTTTGTTTGTTTTAAAGAGCTTTTTATTCTGTATCTTTGATTATGGACTGAAATGAGAAATGAACTGTTTTAAAAAATAAGGAATGTTGAAGGAATGTTGCATTTTTATTGTAAGTACTGTCCATACAGCAATTTGTTTCAAGCAGTAGTGGAAGCCTGGTTTGCAGCTGAGCTGGTCCAAGGGGTGTGCACAAATGGACCTTTGACAAAAACTAGCTGATTGGTCTGTGGCCTAGTGATCAGTTATTAATGACAGATGCCTTGCGCCTGCCAACAACTTCGTGATTGGCTCCCAGGCAGCTGAACACAGCTGGGGGCTGTGAATGTTTTGGCAGAAACCATGGGAGCTCTAAAGGAGGAGGAGCTGTTTTCGCTCTGTAGTGAAAAACTTTTCAAACCTGAAGACATCCAGTTTATTTCCCCTTTACAGTTGCTGTAAGCTCTAGCTTTTAATTGGTAATTACAGAAATGTTATGACACAGAAGAAAATTTTTGGCCCATTTATGTCTACAACAACTCTCAAACAAACATTACCTGCTGCCAATTTCCTGCTTTTTCCTCATACATTTGGACATTATTTCCATCCAAATTATCAATCAGTATCCTCTCAGTGCAACTGTACATAGTCTTGGTAAGACTCCACCTGGAATATTTGTACAATTTTGGCCTCTTTACCTGAAATGGATAAATCTGTCTTAAAGGGAGTGCAATGTCATTGATAAAGACTTTTAAAAGTGTAAACTAATCATGCAAACAAATGAAAGTACCTGGAGAAGGGGGACAAAGAAACAGTGATCTGATTAGCAAAAGGATTATCTCAGTGATCACTGTGGACAGGGACCTCTAAAATGCTTTCCCAGTCTTTCTCTCTGCCTATAATACCCATCTTTCCTTTGTGTATATTAGTATGTGTGTAAAGGGGAGGTTTATAAGGGGTTTAGAGATTTAACTATGCCTGCTGTTTATAACTGTATGCCTACATTTACAGTCTATTTAGTTTATTTATTGAAGGGTCATGGGTGTTGCTGGCTGGGCCAATATTTATTGCCTCGGTTCATAATAACATTGAAAAGGTAGTGGTGAGCTGTCTTCTTGAACCATTGCAGTCCTTGTGCTGTAGCAGACCCACGATGTCCTTCAGGAGGGAATTTCAGGATTTTAATTCAGTGACAGTGAAGGAGTGGTGATGTATTTCTAATTTTAGTATATGTGCTGCCAAAGTCAGGATTGTGAGTGGCTTGGAAGGTAATGTGATGATGCTGCTCTTTTAACAAGGTTATGCTGTTCTTGGTTTCTTTTCAGAGGGGTCCTAAAGACGGAGGTTCTGATATGTTTGGGTTTATCTACTTGAAGAAGCATTTTAGTGTTTTTCTAAAACACTTGTACAATGAAAGGGGCCAGTTCTCCCAATTCAGGGTTTGGTTTGGTTTTAGCAGTCTGTTTCGTTTGCAGATGCTGGTCAGGTTTTAGCTGGGAACCCAGAGAAGCAGTTCCATGCTGATCCTCTCGCTCTCTGACATATCTCCTGTAAGAACCTGTATTTGAATTTACATTTTTGCCAAAGGGTTGTTTATGAGGATGTTGCAAGTAGTTGGTACAGCATCATGATATTGCGATAGAGTTGATTGGGTTTTCAGATAAGTTGTATTATTCTACATTTTGTTCTCCTTTATTCGTGTATAAATAAATTCTATTTTGTTTAAAACTGAGTGTTGGGCTTGCTGCATCACTCCTGGAATATCCACCTTACACCTGCTTAAGGACTCCAGACAGAAAGAAATCTCACAGAGTGTGTCATGTGAATATATTTTGACAGAGAAGGAAAGCAAGAGGTGATGGTGTTGCTGGTTACAACACAGAGTGAAGAACCAAGTTCAGAGGATTCTGAATTGGACCATCCTCAAATTAAATTGGACAATAAAGAAGTTGTCAAAAATTGGGATAAATTATTGAGTTAACTTCCAGAGGAAAATCAAAATTACTGGGAAGGGCTATTACCACCTCATGGGGAGATATGTGGAAATAAGCTGCAAAGCACTAAGCTAATTATGCATGATGTAGATATGGGAAATGCTGTTCCAGTTAAGCAATATCCTGATAGGCATAACCCTCTAAATTCGACACAGGTTCAAAAGGAGATTGAGCACATGCTCCAAGATGACACAGTTGAAGTGAGTTACAGTGACTGGGAGTTCATCCACAGTCATGATGCCAAAACCAGATGGTTATGTGTGGACCATTGCAAAGTCAATGCATTAACAAAGACTGATGCATATCCAATACCACGTTTAGAAGACTGTGTTGAAAAGCTGGGACAAGCAACTTATACTTCTAAGTTGGACTTTCTCAGAGGATACTGACAGTATATAGCTTTTGTCCAAAAGAGTGAAGTCGATTTCAGCTTTTATTATGCCACATGGACTGTATCTGTTTAAACTCATGCCATTTGGTATGAAAAATGTGCCAGCCACATTTCAGAGACTAACCAATACGATCATTTCTGGATTACCCAATTATGTAGTTTATAGTGATGACCTTGTGATTTTTAGTCACACATGGAAGGAACATTTACAATATTTATTCAGAATTATTTAATCAACGTTGGGAGACAGGCTTGGTGATAAACCTAACTAAACATGAATTTGCCAGAGCCCATGTCACCTTCCTGAGCCATGTTATTGGACACAGATAAATGTACCCATGGAATGCAAAAACTAAGGTAATTGGGGAGTTTCCCATACCATCGATCAAAAAGCAGTACTACAGATCATGGGATTGAGTGGATTTTGTTGGAAATTCATAACAAATTTCAGCTGTGTGCCTGCTCCATTCACGGAATTGCTAAATAAAAGAAAGAAGTTTCAGTGGACAGCAGACTGTCAGACGGCGTTTGACAGCCTGAAAACTATGTTAACCACTGCCCCAGTGTTAACCACAGCTGATTAAGCAGTGCCATTCAAGGTGGCTATCGTTGCGAATGATGTGGGTGTCAGTGCTGTGCTATTACAAGAAGATGATGAGAAGATAGAAAGACCTAGCGGGTATTTCTCCAAGAAATTAAACATTCATCAGCAGAAATATTTGACAGTTTGAGCTTGGTGTTGGCATTACAACATTTCAATATTTATTTTACTAGTAATGTATCTGAGACATTCATATACATTGATCATAATCCATTGAAGTTTGTGGATAAATTTAAGGACAAAATTTCCGGACTGTTTAGATGGAGTTGTTGTTACAGCCATTCAGTTTGTAAATTGTGCATGTGGGAGGACAAGAAAACGTGATTGCCGACGTATTGTCAAGACTGGGATGATATATGGAGGCTGGATCAGTGGTGCTGGAAGAGCACAGCAATTCAGGCAGCATCCGAGGACAGGCAAAATCGAAGTTTGGAGGTGCTGGGCCTCCTCCACCGCCGCTCCCTCACCACCAGACGCCTGGAGGAAGAACGACTCATCTTCCGCCTCGGAACACTTCAACCCCAGGGAAGTTTGTGGATAAATTTAAGGACAAAATTTCCAGACTGTTTAGATGGAGCTTGTTGTTACAGCCATTCAGTTTGTAAATTGTGCATGTGGCAGGACAAGAAAACGTGATTGCCGACGTATTGTCAAGACTGGGATGATATATGGCGTTCGGTGGCAGGAATAAATGGCCTGAAGCAGAATGTAGTAGAGAATGTTTGCATGTTTATAGTCAATGTAAGGAATATGTGTGTTGTAGTGTACTAACAATTTATGATTAAGAGGTGTTAAAATGAAGCCATCTTTTGATATTGATAGTGCTTTTAGGGGAATGTGTGATGATGCTGCTCCTTTAACCAGGTTAGCTATTCTTGGTTTTTCTTCCAGAGGGGCCATAAAGACAGTGGTTTTCTTATGTTTGGGTTTATCTACTTGAAGAAGCTTTTTAGTGATTTTTTTAAACACTTGTACAATGAAAGGGGAGTGGCCAGTTCTCCCAGTTCAGGCTTTGGTTTGGTTTTAGCAGTCTGTTTTGTTTGCAGACACTGGTCAGGTTTTAGCTGGGAACCCAGAGAAGCTGCTGGGGACCCAGAGAAGCAGGTCCATGCTGATCCACTAGCTCTCTGACATCTCTCCTGTGTTTGAATTTACATTTTTGCCTAGGGGCTGTTTATGAGGATGTTGCAAGTATTTAGAATAGCATCATTAAGTTGCGATGGAGTCAATTGGATTTTCAGAAAAGTTATGTTATTCTATATTCTGTTCTCTTTTTCTCTTGTGTTAATATATTGTGTTTTGTTTAAAACTAAGCTGCATTATGGAGTATCCATTTTACACCTGCTCAAAACAACTGGAAAGTTAGGGTCTCGGCTGTTTTCTTAAAATATTTTGAGGGGTTTGGTCTGGTCCATAACAGTAACTTGACGGTAATGACATTCCCATGTATCTGCTGCCCTTGTGCTTTGAGATGGAAATGGTCATAGGTTTGGAAGGTACTGTCAAAGGATTGTTGGTGTATTCTGCAGTCCTGAAGAAGGGCTTATGCCCGAAACGTCGATTCTCCTGTTCCCTGGATGCTGCCTGACCTGCTGCGCTTTTCCAGCAACACATTTCCAACCCCGTATTCTGCAGTCCATCTTGTAGATAGCATACACTGCTACTACTGAGCATTGTTGGTGGAGTGTGTGGATGCTTGTGGATGTGGTGCCAATCAAGCGGGCTGCTTTTTCCTAGATGGTGTCAAGTTTCTTGAGTGTTGTTGGAGCTGCAGCCACCCAGCGATATGGGGAATACGCCATTGAATCTTATTGTGTGCCTTGCAGATGGTGGATAGGCGCTGGGGAGTTGGGAGCTGAGTTACTTGCCACAGTTTTACTAGTTTCTGATCTGCTCTTGTGTATATGTGGTGAATCCATTTCAGTTTCTGGTGAATGGTAACCTCCAGGATGTTGATCATGGGGGATTCAGTGATGGTAACATCATTGAATATCAAGTGGTTAGATTGTCTTTTAATGGTGGTGGTCATAGTCTGGTCTTTGTTTGGCATGAATGTTACTTGCCACATGTCAGGCCAATCCAAGATAATGTCCAGATCTTGCTGCATTTGAACATGCAATGTGTCAGTGTTTGAGGAGTCATGAATGGTGCTGAACATTGTTCATTTATCGGTGACCCATCCCCACTTCTGACCTTATGATGGAGGGAAAATCGTTGATGAAGCAGCTGAAGGTGGTTAGGCCCAGGATGCTGCCCTATGGAACACCTACAGAGATGTCCTGAAGCTGAGATGACTGACGGCCAGCAACTACAACCATCTTCCTGTGTCAAGTATGACTCTAACCCACAGAGTTTTCCTCCTGATACCCATTCATTTCATTTTTGCTAGGGCTAGATGATGCCACACTTGGTTGAATGGACCTTTCTTGTCAAAGGCTGTCACTCTTACCTCACCACTGGAATTCAGCTCTTTTGTCCATGTTTGAATGAAGGCTGTAATGAAGTTGGGAGCTGAGTGTCATTGGCAGAACCCACATTGTGCATCACTGAACAGGTTATTGCTGAGCAGGTGCTACTTGGTATCACTTTACTGACAATCAAGAGGAGACATTTAGGGCAGTAATTGGCTGTTTTGGATTTATCCTGCATTTTATGCACAGGTTATACTTGGTTATATTTGTGGAGCCTCCTCCTCCAGTGAGTTGTTTAACTGTCCACCACCATTCAAGACTGGATGTGGCAAGACTGCGGAGTTTAAATCTAATCCAAAAACAGAAATTGCTAGAAAAGCTCCACAGGTCTGTTTAACGTTTCAGGTCCGGTGACCCTTTCTCAGAACTTAGATCCTTAGGTCTGATCCATTGGTTTTGGGATCACTTAGCTTTGTTCATCACTTGCTGCTCATGTTGTTTGGCACACAAGTTGTCATATCTGGTGGCTTCACTAGGTTGACAGCTTATCTTCAGGTATGCTGCTTCTCGCATGCTGTCCTGCACTGTCCATTGAACCAGGGTTGATCCCCTGGCTTGATGGTAATGATTGAGTGGGGGATATGTTGGGCCATAAGCACAATTGTGCCAGAGTTCAGTTGATGGCCAACAGCCTCTCATGGATGCCCAGTCATGAGTTGCTAGAAGTCTTCTGTTCAAAGTCTATCCCATTTAGTACAGCTATAGTGCCATGCAACACAATGGAGGTTTTCTCAATGTATCATTGATAGCCACAGATGAGGTGTGAGAAGAGTAAAGTTTTGCTAACTTGGTGCCACTATTTAAGAAAGGTGGTAAGGAAAAGCAAAGAAACTATAAACCAGTGAGCCTGACATCAGTGGTGAGAAAGTTGTTGGAGGGAATCCTGAGGGATAGGATGGACATATATTTGGAAAGGAAAGGACTGATTAGGGATAATCAACATGGCTTTGCATTTGGGAAATCGTGTCTCACAACCTTGCTTGAGTTTTTTGAAGAGGATTGATGAGGGCAGAGTGGTGGACATCATCTATATGGACCTCAGTAAGGCATTCAACAAGATTCCTCATGGTAGACTGGTTAGCAAGGCTAGATCACATGGAATATAGGAAGAACTAGCCATTTGGATACAGAACTGGCTGATAGATGGAAAGTAGAGGGTGGTGGTGGAGGATTGTTTTTCAGATTGTGACCAGCAGGGTGCGGCAAGGATCGATACTGGGTCCATTGCTTTTCATCATTTATATAAATGATTTGAATATGAACATAGGTGGTATGGTTTGTAGGTTTGCAATGACACCAAAATTGGAAGTGCAGTGGTCAGCAAAGAAGGTTACCTCAAAGTACAAGGAACCTTGATCAGATGGGCAAATGGGCTGAGGAGTGGCAGATAGAGTTAATTTAGACAAATGTGAGATTTTGTGTTTTGATAAGACAAATCAGGGCATGACCTATACATAGGATAGGTCCTGGGGAGTGTTGCTAAACAAAGAGACCTTGGAGTGCAGGTTCATAGTTTCTGAAAGTGGAGCTGCAGGTAGACAAGATAGTGAAAAAATTATTTGGTATGCTTGCCTTTTTGGTCAGTGCATTGAGTATAGAAGTTGGAGGGCCATGTTGCGACTGTACTGTACATTGGTTAGGCCACTTCACTGCATGCAATTCTGGTCGCCCTGCTATAGGAAGGATGTTGTGAAACGTGAAAAAAAATTCATTAAAAAACTACAAGTATGTAGCCAGGGTTGGAGGGATTGAGCTATAGGGAGAGACTGAATAGGCTGGGGTTGTTTTTCCTGGAGCATTAGAGGCTGAGGGTTGACATTCTCGAGGTTTACAAAATCATGAGGGGCATGGATAGGGTAAATAGACAAGGTCTCTTCCCTGGGTTGGGCAAGTCCAGAACATTGGTTTCGGGGGAGATGGGAAAAAGTTGAAAGGGACCTAAGGGACAATTTTTTCATGCAGAGGGTGGTGCATGTATGGAATGGGCTTCCAGAGGAAGTGGTGGAACCTGGTATAATTAAAACATTTAAAATGCACCTCAGTGGGTATTTTAATAGGAAGAGTTCAGAGGGATATGGGTTTAGATCAGAGTGGTGCTAGAAAAGCACAGCAGGTCAGGCAGCATCTGAGGAGCAGGAAAATCAATGTTTCTGGCAAAAGCCCTTCATGTGGAATAGAGGCAGGAAGCCTCCAGGGTGGAGAGATTCTCTAGAGGTTTCCTGCCTCTATCCCTGATGAAGGACTTTTGCCCGAAATGTCGAAATGCTGCCTGACCTGCTGTGCTTTTCCAGCACCATTCTGATCTAAACTCTGGTTTCCAGCATCTGCAGTCCTCACTTTTGCAAATGGGACTAGAGTTATTTAGGATACAAGAGGTATACAAGATAATGAGAGGAATGGATAGAGTTAATAGCCAGAGACTTTTCCCCAGAGCAGGATCGACTGGCACAAAGGGTCATAGTTTTAAGATATTAGGAGAAAGGTATAGAGGGGATGTTAAAGGAAGGTTTTTTATGCAGAGATTTGTGAATGAATGGAATGCGTTGCCAGCTGTGGGGGTGGAAGCAGAGTCAATAGGGACATTTAAGCGACTGCTGGACATGCACATGGATAGCAGTGAATTGAAGGGTGGATAGGTTAAGTTATTTTATTTTACATTCAGACTAATCCTCAGCACAACATTGTGGGCCAACGGGCTTGTCCTGTGCTGTACTTTAATATGTTCTATATTCTATGTTCGATGTTCTATAACTGGTTGGCATGGATGAGTTGGACCGAAGGGTCTGTTTCCATGCTGTGACTCTGTGGCTATGACTACAGAAGCTTGGCCTTTGAGTATTTTAAGTAGAGATTGATAGATCTCTGATTACCAGTGACATGCAGGTTTATGGGGATGGCATAAGTAAAGGGCATTGTCGTGTTTGATCAGCCATGATTGTATTGCATGGCAGGCTGGCTCGATGGGCTGAATAGTCCAGTCATTAAGAATTTTAATTTGAAAGACTATTACTGCCCAAAATTAATCTATTTTAATTGATACAATATTTATTCAGTGTTTTCACATTGTGAGACTCAATAATTCAACCAGCTAATGACTCCATGTTATCATCAAAACTAAGCTTAGAACTATTTCTGATGACTCAAGCTCTCTTTTCAGTGATTTAATTTGAAGTGTTTTATCTTGTTTGTCAAAAATTGTTGAAATTATTTCAGTATATCATTTTTCCAAGCACTGCTTTCTTTTAAAATGAATAGTATTTTGGCAGGCTGCTACACTACAAATTGAATTTGTTTTGAAGAGGAGGGCTGGATGCTTATCCTGTTTATACAGCAGGAATGCCATTCTTGAAGGCTAATGTGCAATTATTGGCTTTAGAAACAATCAGATGAGTGGGTTCTTCAGATTATAACCAAACAGTCATCACAGGGATCCGTAGAGAAGCGTCGAAAGAAGGAGTCAACTTGGACCCCAGCAGAGGGCCGCTGCCCTGGGCTCGACATGTATGCTCAAACTGTCAAGAACTATATAAATGCCAGGTTCATCAGCCATACCCACAAGGTAGAGCAAAACATCACCCTTTCACAATGCAACGCCATCCATGCTCTCAAAACCAATCACAACATTGTCATCAAACCAGCAGATAAAGGAGGAGCCATCATCATTCAGAATAGAACAGATTACTGCAAGGAAGTGTACAGACAACTGAACAACCAGGAACACCACAGGCAACTACCAGCTGATCCAACCAAAGAGCACATGTGTGAACTAACACATTGATCAGGACTTTGGATCCAGTCCTGCAGAGTTCCCTGCACACCCTCATCCCATTTACTTCTCATATAGGTGACTTCTACTACCTTCCAAAGATATACAAAGGCAATACACCAGGACATCCCATCGTATCAGGCAATGGGACCCTATCTGAGAACATCTCTGGCTATGTCGAAGGCATCTTGAAACCCATTGTACAGGGCAATCCCCAGCTTCTGTCACAATACTATGGATCAAGCAAATTGGAAACATTCCTCGTCATAATGGATGTTTCAGCACTCTACACCAGCATCCCCCACAATGACGCCATTGCAGCAACAGCCTCGGTACTCAACACCAACAACTGCCAATCTCCAAACATCATCCTACAACTCATCCGCTTTGTCCTCGATCACAACGTCTTCACCTTTGACAACCAGTTCTTCATCCAGACGCATGGACCAAATTTGCACCCCAATATGCCAAAATCTTTATGCACAGGTTCGAACAGGACCTCTTCTCTACGCAGGATCTCCAACCAACATTATACACCAGGTACATTGATGACATTTTCTTCCTCTGGACCCAGGGCGAGGAGTCACTAATAAAAGTACACAGTGATGTCAACAGGTTTCATCCCACCATCAAACTCACCATGGACTACTCTCTACTATCTGTCTCATTCTTGGACACATGCATCTCCATCAAGGATGGGCACCTCAGCACCACACTCTACCGCAAACCCACAGACAACCTTACAATGCTACACTTCTCCAGCTTCCACCCAAAACATATCAAAACAGCTTTCCCCTATGGACAAGCCCTACGCGTACACCGAATGTGTTCAGATGAGGAGGAACGTGACAGGCACCTGGAAGTACTCAGGAATGCCCTCATAAGAATGGGGTACGATGTTCAACTCATCGACTGCTAGTTCCAACATGCCACAGCAAGAAACTGTAATGACCTCTTCAGGAGACAGACACGAGCTGCAACCGACAGGGTACCCTTCGTTGTTCAGTACTTCTCAGGAGCCCGAAAAACTACACCATGTTCTTCACAGCCTGCAACACATTATCAATGAGGATGAGCACCTCGTCAAGACCTTCCCCACACCTCTCCTGCTCGCCTTTAAACAACCACCAAACCTCAAACAGATCATTGTTCATAGCAAGCTGCCCGGCTCTCAGGACAACTCCATATAACTGTGTCACAGTAGGTGCTGCAAGACATGTCAGAGTGTGGACATGGATACCACCATTACAAATGGGGACACCTTCCATCATGTATGTGGCAGGTACTCATGTGACTCAGCCAACATTGTCTAACTCATATGCTGCAAGCAAGGATGCCCTGAGGCATTGTACATTGGTGAAACTGATCAGAGGTTACGGCAACGGGTGAATGGGCACCACACAACAATCAACAGACAGGAGTGTTCCCTCCCAGTTGGAGAACACTTCAGTGGTCCAGGACATTCGACCTGGACCTTCGGGTGACCATCCTCCAAGGCGGACTTCAGGACAGGCAACAGTGAAAAGTGGCCGAGCAGAGGCTGATAGCTAAGTTCGGTACCCATAGGGAGGGCCTCAACTGGGACCTTGGGTTCATGTCACATTACAGGTGACCACCATTGCATGATACACACAGACAGACACTCCTGCACACATGCACATACACACACAGACACAGGCACTCCTATACACAGACACGCACACAGACACTCTCACACTCCTACAGACACACACTTTCCCACACTCTTACATGCACCCTCTCACAGACTTAGACCCCTTTACATTCACACACGCACATAAACACTCTCTCTCACAGACACTCACAACCCCCCAACCCCACACGTGCACACATACACATATACGTTTGTGGGGTGAATTTGTACTTGCAGAGTTACATTGTACTTTGCTCAAAAACTGCATGAATTCATGTAAAACCCTGTTGACTCATTTTTTAGATTAGAATCAGTCTAAACAGTATGGCACAGACAACAGCACACAGGGGGCTAACACCTTCAACATATTATCTGGGCTGACACCAATTGTTAAAGTTAACCTGAGAATGTAACTTTTAAAAAAAGTTTTGTGATTTACATTTGAAAGAAGTGAAACTAACATGGACATTCTAACAGGTACTCGTACCTGCCATTCTAACACGTACCTTCCATGAGACACTTAACAAACAACCAAGGTATTTCTCAATGTATAATTTCAGTTACATCATAGTGTAAACGTTTGCTATAAATTCTGTGTCTTACAATTGTGTACTCCACAACCACCTGTGAGAAACAATGCTCACACACTTCAATAATTTCAGTCCAAGACAAGATCTGAATCAGTAGTGTCATTTATTTTACACTTGCAAGTGGGTGTGATGTCCACAAGGCAGGGACAAAACACACTGAGTTCAACAAATACTCGATATTTATATAATTTGGTTCCTACATATTTTTTTCTTATTTCATTGTTTCCCCTCCTGTTTACATCCTCCACTTCCCTACTCTTGTTTATCTCTTGCCTTATCCGGCCTTGTCTGTGACAAAATGCTTATTTCTGGCCTCACAAGGCCATTTGACCTCATCCCACTGCAGGTCATTGTTAGGCATATTCTTTCTTCATCAGTATCTACTCTTTCCATCTGGGCTTCTCCCGAAGCCACTCTGATCCCTATGACCTCTTTAATTGGGGTTTGTTCCTGTGTCTCTGTAAAAGTGGGAAACAGATGTTCATACCTACTAGGCGTATCTGGCCTAACTTCATCCCCTCACAACATCTTATCTATTTGCCCATAATATCTACCATTGTCTTGCAGTCACATTTCATGCTGGCATACAATTTTTAGCTAATACAAAAACAATTATATATTTCCTCCTAGTTTCCATTCTTATTGACTCAGTTCCCGGCCGAAACAACCACACACTGGTGTGAGTTCATTTACTTTGTATCAGAAATTATAATTGCAGAATTGCAGAACTGCAGAAGTAACATTAATTTACCTATATCCCACACACCCGATGAAGGAGCAGCACTCCGAAAGCGAGTGCTTCCAGTTAAACCACCAGGACTATAACCTGGTGTTGTGTGATTTTTAACTAAACAGCTGTTACTATAAAGGGCATGTGAAAAGTTTTCTCTCACCTCCCAGCATGTGTCCAAGACATAAGGACATGAGCTGACTGTGAATCATTACTTTTATCCTATAACTCAGAAAGTTCTCCCAATTCAAAAGCTTCTGAACATTCACTTTAAGCTATATAGACAATATTGGAAGATTGCTAATATTTACAAAACTTGTATTTAAAAACGGGCTGAATTTTACCAAACATCAGCTAAGTATCAATGTCATAGAAGTTTCATGGAGAATTTCCTTCTGATAAATTTTCTTATAAAATTTTATGCTGCTTATCTTGTCATGTGTGTATCACACCTCTACCAATGGAAGTACTCACCACGAATGGAACTTTCTGGCATTCCTGTTGGTAGCAGGATATTTAAAGCCCAGCTGTGCAGCAGGTAACTTGCTGACAACCAGGAACTTTACAAAGTGGGAGGGAAGCAAAAATCTTCTGATAGCAAGTGGGTGGCATAGGTGACACTGTATTGGAAGTACAAGCTCACATTCATAAATGTATTGCCTCTTTACATCATTACCTGTCTGAGTGACTGACATAGTAATTGCAGCTTCAAGCATTAAGCTACCAAGGCTACCCATACCTGGTACAATATTATGTTATAAGCCGTGTAAATTCTTCTTAAATAATCAATTACAATAAGGTGTAAAAAGCAAGGGATTCTTCAAGGCTAAAGAATAGAGATACTATGATCATGAATTAAGAACTTAAATTAAAAGTACAATAGTGATGGTAGGATGAGTGAGGGGTTGCTGCTGCAACATATGGGAACCACTAGACAAAGATAGACACAAGGTATGATATAAGATACACACAAGGTGTGATGCATGATTAATCTTCACAACAACCTCATTAGATACAACAGCTATAGATACTTAGTTAGTGTCTTCAGTGGAATAAATTTACTTCAAACTGGTACTGCAAAAGAAGATATAACACCAAGCCACAAAAGCAGATATTAAGGAAATTGGATTCAAAGCTTTAAGAGGTGGACTTAAAGGAGCATCTTCAAGAAAGAAAGTGTGCTGAAGAGACAGAAAAGTGGAGAGAGGGAATTCAAGAATTTAGAGTCTAGGATAATTAAAAGTGCAACCAAAATACTGGAATGACTCTTAAACAGAGGATGCTCGGGAGACTGGAATAGAGGATGCAGATATTTCAGAGGGTTATCGAGCCAGAGGAGATTTGAAGAGCGAGTGGAGAAGGGGTCCTTTGGGGGAATAAGAAAACAAAGATTAAATTATTAAAATAGAGGCATTGCTTCATTGGGAGACATGTAGTTTAACAAGCACAGGAACACAAGAGTGTACTGTATTTGATGCAGTGGGGCACAGGCAGCAATTTGGATGACCTCGAGTTCATACAGAATTGAATGTGGAAGTTGATCAGGAATGCAGTTGAATGGTCAAGTGTAGAGCTAAGAAAGCATGGATAAGAGTTCCAGCAGAAAAGGAGCTGAGGCAAGTTCAGACTTGGGCAATGTTACAGAAATGAAGATATATGGTATTAATGATGATGCAGATACTTGGCTGTAAACTTAACTTGGGGGGTCAAATTTTACACAGAATTCAGATAGTATAGCTCAGTCTGAAACAGTTGTCAAGGAGGTGAGTGGAACTAATGGTGTCATTAAGCTGGTCCTTTTTTCTAAAAGCTGTTCCTTTTCTCAAGAATACTGTGTCCTCGATTTTTTTTCAGAGGGGTCATAAAACACTTTGGGCTCCAGAATGGCTGGGCTTGGTACAGACATGAAAGGACTTTTTGTTTATATGTAAACAGATGAGCCTTTAGGCCAAAGCTTTTATGGTTTTAGAAGCAACCTGTACAAGTCAAGGGGGCATGGCAGCTCTCTAGCTGAGCAGTTCAGTCCAGAACTAGTTAGAGAGTTCAGCTGTGGGCTGAGTGGAATCAGGCTGCTAAGCTCTCTCTCCTTCTGCCCTTCTAACATCGACCTGTATTTAAGGGAGTTTGTTTATTGGGACTGTTGTCTGCATTCAGAACAGTTTGGATAGATTGGGTTCTGTAGATATTCTTTGTTCTGTTCTTTGTGTTTCATTGTGTAATTTTGTGAATAAATTTTTGTCTGTTTTAAAACCTGGTAGTCAACCTAGTTAACTTACTCCAGGTAACTTTTACTGTACACTACTGGAACAAATTGCAAAGTTAAGGTCTGGGCAGCCTGCTTAAGAATGTTTTGAGTGGTCTGGCCTAGTCCATAACAGACTGGGGGCTCTTTGCAGGATTTTAAAGTGAGTGGTAGGTGCTTGTGTCTTTATTTCAGGTGTTGGTTTGGTTAGGTTGACAAAGCTTGGGATAGGAATGGCTCTTTCAGTCGCCAAAAGCTTTCTGGAAGTGGATGCAGTGACTTTGGAAATTTTTCAAAAGGTGAATAAGACCAAGCTGCAGGAGTTAGCAGACAAGCTGGGTTTGGAGCTGGTTCCTTCTGTGAGGAAGGGAGAGATAACTTCAGCAGTAGCTCAGCATTTAAACTTGCTGGAAACACCACCAGAATCTGTAGAGATGGTAAAAATTTAATTGCAAATGAAGCAGCTTGAGTTAGAGGCAAGAGGTAAGGAAAGGTCAGCAGAAATGAAACAGTTTGAGTTACAGTTAAAAGCAGAAGAGAAAGAAAAATAGAGCTTTTGAACTCCAGAAATTGACCCTTACTTGTGAAATTCTCTAGCACAGGAAGAGTTGAAGCCTAAACATCAAATATTTTCAAGAAAGAGTTAGCTATAGTTCTTAGGACTAAATGGCTTGAAAGTGGGAAATGTGACAGATTGAAAACAATAGCCTCAGTTTTTCCAATAGTTAGTTGCAAGAAATGTTTGCTGATTTACTATTAGATGTTGGACAAACAATCTGAGAAGTTATAACAGTGATGGGGTCAAGAGAGGTGGTGGTAAGGTAAAGCCCAGAGTCATCACCGTACATATGTTAACCAACTTCAGGTGATGTCACTGAGGGATAAACATGCAGATCAGGCATGGTAGATGATCAAAAAAAACCCTTTGCTTCAACCACAATTAATTATGCGGGTTTCACAGGAACAAAATACCATAGGAAGATGAGATGCAAGTTCGGCCCCTCAATCTGGTTCCAAATGAGTGGGATATCAATGGACCAAATGAGTTTTCACACAGTTTTTTGAGGTTTCAATCCTGCTATGTGAGATAGAATTAAAACAGCTGTCAAAATGTATGAACACAGAACTATCATAGGAGAGCTTTGGGCAGATAGATCGATGATATCCATGATTTCAGTATTGCAAATTCAGCCATCAAGCTACCTAGAAAATTGAGAAGAAATGAGCAAACAACTGGCTTTCAAAAATGATTATCATTTTTGTTATGTTCACTCAGGAGAGACAATCATTGTTGGTAAGACCAGCATCTGTTGCCCACCCATAACTATCCTTGAGAAAGTGATGGAGAGCCAACTCCTTAAACTGACAAGACAATGTGGTGTAGATCAGCATAAAATATTGTTAGGGAGTGAATTGTAAGTTGTTCACCCAGCAACACTGAAGGAACAGTGATGTATTTGAAAGTCTAGATATTTACTGGCTTGGAGGGAAACTTGCAGGTGCTGATGTGCCCATATATCTGCAGTACTTGTCCTTCCAGATTTTAGAGGCTGCATTTTGGAATTAACTGTGAAAGGAGCCTTGGTGGGTTCTTGCATTTTATAGATGCTACACACTGCTACTGATAGTGGGGAGAGTGAATATTTCACGTATTGGAAATGGCTACTGATCACTCTGGCTGCTGTGTCCTGGATGATGTTGAGCTTCTTGAGTTTTGTTCGAGTTGCACTCATCTAGGCATGTAAACCATATTCCATGACCCCCAACCTATGCCTTGGAGATGGTGGACAGGCACTGGTGAGACAGGAGAAGAGCTGATTGCTGCAGTATTTCCAGCTTCTGACCTACACTGTAGATGCAATATTTATCTGGTTGATAGAGGTCAGTTTCTAATCAATGCGAACACAAAGTATGCTGATGGTGGGAGAAATCAGTCATTATAATGCCAGTGAATGTTCAAGGCAAATGGGGTTAGATTTTCTCTTGGAGATGATCAATGCCTGGCTCTGTGCGACATGAGTATTACTCAACTCAAGCAAATCTTGTCCAATCTCTTGTGAGGTATTCTTACAATATTGTCTTGGATTATTTTTGATCTGTCATATTAATGTCTGTGTGGAGTCACATCATGCTAGACCAAGTAAAGATAGAAGGTTTTCTTTTCAGATTCATTCTCCCATTCCTGTAATTTGTTTTTATTGAGTGATCAGGGAGGTGATGGCCTAGCAGTATTATTGCTAGGTTCTTAATTCAGAAACTCAGCTAATGTTCTAGGGAGCTGCTTTTGAATCCCACGAGGGCAAATGATGGAATTTGAATTCAATAAAAAAAAAGCCAGAATTATAATGACCATGAAACCATTGTTGATTGTCAGAAAACCTATCTGGCTCATTAATGTCCTCCAAGAAATAAAATCTGCCTCACCTTGTTTGGCCTTCATGGGACGTAAGCAACAAGTGATAAACAGAGCTAAGTGATGTCACAACCAACAGATCAGATCTAAGCCCTGCAGTCTTGCCACATCCAGTCATGAATTGTGATAAACAATTAAAAAGCTTACTGGAGGAGTCAGAGCCAATTTCCAGGCTTGTGATGACAAGTTGCAAGTAACATTCACACCATACAAATGCCTCGCAATTACCATCTCCATTAAGAGACAATCTAACCCCTGTCCCTTGATATTCAATGGTGTTACCATCACTGAAATCCCTCACTATTAACATCCTAGGGTTATCATTGACCAGAAAATCAACTGGACACACCATACAAATACAGTGACTATAACAGCAGGTCAAAGGCTAAGAATGCTGCAGCCAGTAAATCATCTCCTGACTCGCCAAAGCCAGTCCAGCATTGACAAAGCACAAGCCAGGAATATGATGGAATACTCCTGAATTTCTTTCATTAGTGCAGCTCCAGCAACATAGAGCTTGACACTATCCAGGATAAAGCAGCTCACTTGATTGGCATCACATCCACAAATGTCCACTTTCTCCCTGACCCTAAATCTTCCACCAAAGTTCAGTAGCAGCAGTGTGTACCATTTATAAGATGTACTACAGAAATGCACCAAAGATGCACTGACATACCTTTCCAAACCTATAACCACTTCCATTTATAAGGACAAGGGCAGCATATACATGGGGACACCACCTACAAGTTCCTCTCCAAGCTATTCACCATCCTGACTTGGAAATATATCACTTTAGTGTCACTGGGTCAAGATCCTAGAATTTTCTCCCTCAAGGTGTTGTGAGTAACTACAGCATAGAACCTACAGTGGTTCAAGAAGGCAGCTCACCACCCCCTTCTCAACAATAAGTAAATGCTGGCCAGGCAACAATGTCCATGTGCCACAAAAAAAATTGAAGAGTACAATAGATTTTATATCTCATGCAAGAAATTAAACCATTAGGAATTATTGACAATTACAGATGAATGTTTAACATAAATGAATTTACTCTGCTATTTTA
This sequence comes from Chiloscyllium plagiosum, assembly GCF_004010195.1. Taxonomy (NCBI): domain Eukaryota; kingdom Metazoa; phylum Chordata; class Chondrichthyes; order Orectolobiformes; family Hemiscylliidae; genus Chiloscyllium; species Chiloscyllium plagiosum. Next base: position 45,795,160 of record NC_057735.1, read on the forward strand.
TTGATACATATTATCCCATTTATTTTGAATAAGATTACTTCACTCCGTATCTTTATTTTGAGATACTCCACTATTATCTTGAATTGATGGTTACACATGACTTGAACGTTAAAACATCAGAAGTCTTTTCTCAATTCATTTAAGGAGGACATAGAAAGGGCACTTGTTGGAAACCCGGCCATCTGGAATAAAAGCTCTTAGCTGGTGGTTCTGTGGCTCCCTGTGGAAGTGACTATGTTTAGTCAGGTTGGAAAATAGTGCAAAAACATTTTGTCAATGTATTGATCCATGCAAACTAGCAGATATTGGGATTATTTTTGTCAAAGCTCCCTGATATCGCTTAAGTAATTAAAGTTCAGGCCATAGTAACCAGCCTCAAATATGGCTGAAGAATGAGCAAAATTCCACAGACAATCTCTCTGCTGAACTTGAGGCAGTGAAGGAACAGCACCTCCATATTCAGAAGATGGATGTAAGAAGGTCTTCTGGGGATGAATTTTTTTTCCATGTATCTCTCTACCTCTGCTGATTTTGGGCTCTTCAGCATCCAAAATGGGGACTCCTCCTCTTCCTCCAAAGATGTGGGAAATTACAAAATAAATTTGCAGATGTTGTTTAAAACACAGAGTTCCACAAACTGGGCCACAGGTCAGAAAAGCCAATCATGTTTCCAACATCAAAACTTCTAATGAATTGAAGCAGTTACTTTAAATAGGGACTGATAGTATCTGGCCTGTGATCAATAGACACACAGAAAAGAAAAGTACAATCATGATGTCACTTGGTCTTGTTTCGTGTCTGTATTAAATTTGAACTCTGTAGAGCCTGATAAAAGATCCCAAGGCATTTCAATTGAAGTGGAACAAGTGATGGATCCCTGAACATAGTCATTTTAGAACGTGAGACAAAGAGAAATTAACCTGATGATCTTGCTTATTTTTGAATATTATCTAACAAAACTATACACTCCACAGCTGGATCAACATACATTACATCATTTATTCCAGTTAACTAACTTCATGGATGCTTGAGAAGAGTTTGACCATTACTGCAGGTGTGTCACAACTGCCTGATATCGCTTCTAATAAGTGTTCTTTAATATAGGAATACATATATAATTTCTGTTCATTTTTACTTAATTGGCAAAAAACGTAATTTTCATGGAAGAGTAACAATGAGAAATCTCACTCACGTATCATGTAATGTTTTTCATTTCTTCATGGAATATGGTGCTGCTGGTACAACCAGCATTTATTGTCCATGTCTAGTGGACAGCTGGTGGTAATCCATCTTCTCGAATTGCTATGATCCATGTGGGGTAAGAAGAATCATAATGTGTTTGAGGAGGAAGTTTCAGAAATTTGACCAAGTTACAGTGACCAAGCTGGAATATAGCTCCAGCTGAGGATGAGGTATGACTTGAAAGGGAAATTACGAGTAGTGGTTTCAATGTGCCTGTTAGCCTCGTCATTCTTTATGATAGAAGTTGTGGGATTTGAATGTGATGTCAAAGGAACCTGATTGATAGCTGCATCTTGTAGAGTTACACACTGCGCTAATGTTGCAGCAATGGTGGTGAAGTTAATGAATGTGGCAGTAGGGTAGCAAATAGCTAAGCTAATGAGGGTGAAGTGATGGCCTATTGGTATTATTGCTAGACTATTAATCCAGAGACAAGTAAGGTTCTGGGGTCCCCTGCTTGAATCCCATTAGGCAGATGTTGGAATTTGAAGTCAGTAATAAAACTGGAATTAATCATATAATGTTGACAATGAAATTATTGTTGATTGTCATAAAAATCCATCTGGTTCATTAATGTCCTTTCGGGAAGGTAATTGGTCTTTACCTAGTCTGACCCACATATGTCTCCAGACTTACAACAATGTAGTTGCTTCTTAATTGCATCATGGGCTATTAGGGATGGATAATAAATGCTAGCCTAGCCAAAGATGTTCAGATCATTGATAGAAAAGCTGAAGGTGATTAGGCCCAGGACATACTTCATTGTATGGGAACTCCTTTAGCAGGGAGACTGAGATGGTGGACTGCCAACAGCTAAAACTAACCCTTGCCCTAACCCTAACCTTAACCTTATCTCAACCATCTTGCTTTATACTTTGCAGCCAGAGGAAAGTTTTCACAGATTCCTATTGGCTCAAATTCTACTTGTGCTTCTTGAAGCCAAACTGAGTCAAATACTGACTTGATGTCAAGGCTGTCGCTCTCTCCTCACCTTTGGAATTCAATTTCTATGTCGATGATTGGACCAAGACACTGTTGAACCCAAAATAAGCATCAATGAGCAGGTTACTGTTGAGTATGTGCTGTTTGATAGTGCTGAGAAGGGCACCTTGCATTACTTACCTAATGATCAAGAATACACTGACTGGGTGGTAATAAACCAGATTTGCCTAGCATTTTATCACCAGGTTTACATTTTATTTTTAGGTATGTCTGTTGCTGTTCCAGACACTCCTTTGTGAACACTGGTTGGTCACCTGACCTAATAATGATGGTAAAGTGAAGGATATGCTGAGCCATGAGTTTCTGGACTAGGATTGAATACAATTCTGCTGCTGCTGACAGCTCATAGCATCTCATGGGTGTTCAGTTTTCAGCTGCTAGATTTGTTTGGAAACTATCCAATTAATTACAATGATAAGGTTGCACAGCAAGACTGATGGCGTCCTCACTGTGAAGGATTGTGCAGTGGTTACTCTTACTAATACTGTAATGGATACATGCATCTGTGACAAGCAGTTTGATGAGGACAATTGAAGTAGGTTTCTCCTTTATTTTCATCCTCACACCACTTGCCTCAAGTCACCAACAAGTATGCCTTTAGGACCTGGCCTGCTCCATCAGTAGTGATGTGATCTTTGTGATGGACATTTAAGTTCTCCACCCAGATTACATTCTGTCTTTGCTTCTCTTAGTGCTTCCTCCAAGTTATGTTGAACACGGAGGTATATTGATTGTTCAGCTAAAGAAATGCAGTAAGTGGTAAACTGCAGGAGATTTCCTTGTTCATAGAATCACTGAGTCATAGAGACAAACAGCATGGAAACAGACCCTTCAATCCAACTTGTCTATGCAATCTAAGTTTCCCAAACAATACTAGTTCCACTTGCCTGTATTTTTGGCCCATATCCCTCTAAACATTTCCTATTCATGTACCTATTCAAATGTCTTTTAAAAGTTGTAACTGTACCTGCATCTACCACTTCCTCTGGCAGTTCATCATGTTTGACCAAATGTAATGAGATGTCATGGGGCTCAGAGTCAATATTAGAGACCCTTAGGACTATTCCATCCCGGCTGTAAATCACTGACAGGTTGGTCTGTCTTACTGGTGAAACAGTATTTACCCAGGGTGGTGATGGTGATGTCTGTACATTGGCTGTATGTACGATTCTGTGAGCATCACTTTTTCAGGCTGTTGCCCATCGTCGATATGTCAGTTCTTCTCATTGTGACATAAGTCTTCCGATGTTAGTGAGAAAGATTTTGCAGGCTGTGCCTCTGACCTTTCCAGTCCCTAAGTTACTGTTGCGTAGTCCATTTAATTTTATTCTTATTCAATATTTCATTAGTGATTTGGTACAACAGAGTGACTGCAAGGCTATTTCAGAGGGTAGTTAGAGGCTGGGAAAGATGATGGTGAAGTGGTGATATCATTAGTCTGGTAATCTAAAAGCCCAAACTAATTGTCTGGTGATATGGCAGTTGGTGGAATTTAAATTTAATTAATAAACCTGGGATTATAAAACCTAACTCATTAATAGTAGCAACGAAACTATCATCACTTGTTGTATAAACCCAACTCATTTACTTACTGGTATGGTTTAACTGGTATGGTGCAACTCCAGAGCATAGCTGGTATCTCCAGACATTGGAAGAAATCAGTCCATGACTTGTCAAGATGTAAAAGCCATTTAATCTTCCAACAATCATAATCCAATTGGTTACCAGAGGGAGTTCTATCAGAGTCTATGCCTGGGATGAGGAAGTCCTGGCCACCAAAAACTGCTGGCCATGGCAGCTTTGGCCTCAAACTCAGCAGCATCACAGTGGAAACTGTGGCTGCTGAATGTACAGTACTCCCAGGATGGAGAATTTTCCACAGGACAGGTAAGTGAAATTTTGGGGAGAGTGGTTCCCACAGGGTGGTGGTCCTGTGGAGGCTGGATCATGGGGTTCAGAAGCAACAGCAAGGGGTAGCTTTAAGCAGCCTTCAATCTGATTGGTGCAGTTTGAGGGACACTTCCAAACTCTCAACTGTTCCTCCCCCACTCCAAATCAACAGTTTGCCTGCCTCGATTAAACAGTCAGGTGGAATGATTCCATGTTTTCTTGACTGGAACTAAAATAGTTGATCATTCTCATTTTCCCAGTGTATAGGTTCAGGCGTCTTGATGACTAGTCCAGCACCATTATGACCATGCTGTGCCAGGAAATGAAGTATCTTATTGCTGTTGTACATTGTGCTGTTTATTAACCAATGCTGAATATGCGTCATTATAAAGATAGCCTTTTGTTTTTTTATTTAGTAAGCTGTTTTCTCTAAAATCAATGATACCAAAATTTTGCATCACTATGACATTTCCACTGAAATAACAATTACTTCCCTTTAAGTTGATGATTGAGAATAGCTTCAGTGGAAATACTAATAGATTCATGTTAAGATTTATTACCAAACAATAATTTCTAGTTTGTTTTAAATGCAGAAGTTCTGACAGATCAGATCAGCTATCCACTTCAAGATCCAGATCTGCAGATGACTCCATACAACCAGTATCCCAGCATGCAATTCTCTCCAATGGCAGCACCCCAGCCACAAACACATTATTCTGCCCACAATTATTATCCGCAGTATTCAGCTGAAGGGCATTATTCACCTAACTCGTATGAATTAAACAAATCACAGTTCCTGGGCCCCAGTGATGCTGATACAGGAATACCTGTAATGAAAAGACCTCGACTCAATCATTCATCTTTGCGAATAAAGGGTGAGGAGGAGCTGTGTGTGGTGTGTGGAGACAAAGCCTCTGGGTATCACTATAATGCACTAACCTGTGAAGGATGCAAAGGTAAGAATGCCATTTACATGTCACAATGTTTTATCTTCATTTATCATTCATGAGATATGTCTGGATTCATGACTGTAATAGAGTTTTCACACATAGTATGAACAATTGTATATAATTTGAAGATTTTCAGATTTAAAAGTATGCAATATTGTACATAATAAGAACTATGTTTCATAATTTAAGTATACTATCAAATACTTATTACTATTTTGTAACTGCAACAACTATTAAAAAAAACAGTCCTAAATCATGTTCAAATTTGATAACCTTAGAAATTGGATGTGAAGATCATGGTGTTTCAGGAAGTAAATTGTGATTCAGGAAGTACACATATTTCTGCTGCATGTCTATATGATTGCTTTATGCAGTCTGTACTACTTCTTTTATTGATTGGCTACACACAGCAGAGGACTCTATTATGAATTGTCGCCTCCACAACCAAATGTTCAGACAGCTAGGATGTGCACCTCTATTCTGAGGGGAGGTGAGATTGTCATTGGTCGGTATAGAACATTGATAGTGTGGACTAATCTGTCTGAAGTCCTTCCATTGATCTTCTTCTTCTATCTATAGAAGAACATAAGGAAACTGGCTCCTTTCAGAGCTTCAAAATACTCAAAATACATTGCATGAAGTACTTTTGAATTGTATTGCCACTATTGTCTAGTGTGAAACCCAGACCTGTGTGAACCTGTATAGCAGGTTCCCACAAATGTATTAATCTGCTTCTACGATATTGGTTGGGCGATACACATTGGTTAGAATACTGACAATATTTAATCTGTTCTTGTTCAACATACCATATGTCCAACTGAGAATGTAGACTTGGTTTAATGTATCAATTGAAAGAAAACACAGCATTCCCTCCACATTGTGCTGTACTATTAGCTTTGATTTTTGAGCACATGTTCAAAAGCAAGACTTGAATTTGCAACCTCATGATTCAGAGGTGAGAGGGCAACTCAGTAAGCTAGAGTGGCACCAAAGCGTAGCAGAAGGATGATTTATTGGGAAATTATTGCTGACAAAATTTGATGGCTATAAGGTAAATGAAACATTAAAACAGTTGTCAGAAACACTAATGAGAACTTATGTAACAGCTGAAGTAATAAAGAATCAGGGAAAATAAACAGCCTGACTATATTGGATCTTCTCAGTAGGTTTATTAAACAACTTTTGTATTATGGTGATTGCCTAACAACCATTCTTGGGACACTGTTATGTTGGACTGAATCTTGCACACGTGCATATTAAAAAATAGCCAATGAAACAAAATTATACTACCTACTCATTTTTAATGTTACAATGACATTCCTGCACCCAATTGTTTGCCATTCATAAATTACTACTAAATTTTTAATTCTGTGCTTTTCAATTGGGAGGTAAATCATTTGTAATATCATTAGATTTGATCTGATAAACATATTTTGCTCTGTTCTCTGATTTTCATAAAGATACAGGGGGATTTCAAAACAGAAAGGAGAAAAAAAAGTCACAAATTAGTTAAAAAAGAGGAACGAAAGATTGGCCTACTTAAGTAATTAACCATTTATGTGAGATTGTCTCATTTTCCAACTAGGATTCTTCCGCAGGAGTATCACCAAGAATGCTGTGTATAAATGTAAGACTGGTGGGAATTGTGAAATGGATATGTACATGAGGAGGAAATGTCAGGAATGTCGACTGAAGAAATGCAAAGCAGTAGGAATGCTGGCAGAATGTAAGTAATTAAGATACACACAAAAAAAAGTCATAAAACTATAACAACCATAGTTTTCTGATATTCCATTGGCACCAACTTGAATTTTGAAGGTTCAGAGATTCTTTCATTAAAGTTTTCAAGATATTAAGAGGAATTGGTAGGACAAATAAAGAGAAATCATTTCTGCTGGTTGAGGGCATACAGTTTTTAGCTTTTAAAAATATTAGAGCCTGTTCTTTTGGAATAGAAGTTATAAACACATTTAAAGTAAATCATGAAAGGAGTTTGAAATTTTTCTGTAAATTGCATTTGATGCTAAAATACATGTCAGTTTTAACTTTGCAGATTTGTAGATTTTTGTTATTCAGTGGTATCCAATGGTGTGCCATTTCCAACAACATGCTCCTGCCTCCTGCCCAACAGTGCCACTTTAATAGTAGGGTGGGGGAGTAGGGACAAACTGGAGCCAGGGGTGTGGCCTCCATAGCCTGTTCAAGGTAGAAATGGATGTAGATGGAGCCTGAAATATTCATGCTCGAAAACTTGTCTCTATTCCCTAGGACTCTGGCCTTGTTCTCTGGCTGAGTGTGAACCCCATATACCTCTACCTCCCTCACTACCCTCATTTCCCATGACCCTCTTCACTCCCATACCTTCCCCACACCCTAGGTCATAGCATGCCCCAAAGATCCCCACTTCATTTTTCACCTGCTCCATTTCCTTTATTCTTCCGATATGCCATCACCCACCATTACCACTCACCAAGTATTCACAATGTTTAGTATTCTTGAGCCTTTTAATAACACTGGAAAGCCCTTGAGATTCTCTTAAAATTATTATGAAAAGAAAATAATCATTGAGAAACAATTTCAAAAACACTGCTATCTGACTAAGATCTTACAAATCTTCTGAGAAAACAAATTTTATGTACTAGGCCAGACCACTCAAAATATTCTTAAGCAGGCAGCCCAGACCATAACTTTGCAATTTGTTTTAATAATTGGAAGAGTAGCGTCCAGTGAAGAAGGTGACCTCAGATTACAACAGGATCTTGATCAGATGGGCCAATGGGATGAGAAGTGGCAGATGGTGTTTAATTTAGATAAATGCAAGGCGCTGCATTTTTGGAAAGCAAATCTTAGCAGGACTTATACACTTAATGGTAAGGTCCTGGGGAGTGTTGGTGAACAAAGAGACCTTGGAGTGCAGGTTCATAGCTCCTTGAAATGGAGTCACAGGTAGATAGGTTAGTGAAGAAGGCATTTGGTATGCTTTCCTTTATTGGTCAGTATATTGAGTACAGGAGTTGGGAGGTCATGTTGCAGCTGTACAGGGCATTAGTTAGGCCACTGTTGGAATATTGCGTGCAATTCTGGTTTCCTTCCTATCAGAAAGATGTTGTGAAACTTGAAAGGGTTCAAAAACGATTTACAAGGGTGTTGTCAGGATTGGAGGATTTGAGCTATATGGAGAGGTTGAATAGGTAGGACTGTTTTCCCTGGAGCATTGGAAGCTGAGGGGTGACCTTATAGAGGTTTATAAAATCACAAGGGGCATGGATAGAATAAATAGGTAAAGTCTTTTCCCTGGGGTCGGGGAGTCCAGAACATAGAGGGCTTAGGTTTAGAGTGAGAGAGGAAAGATATAAAAGAGACCTAAGGGGCAACTTTTTCACGCAGAGGGTGGTACATGTATGGAATGAACTGCCAGATGAAATGGTGGACGCTAATACAATTGCAACATTTAAAAGGCATCTGGATAGGTATATGAATAGGAAGGGTTTGGAGGGATATGGGCCAGGTGCTGGCAGGTGGGACTAGATTGGGTTGGGATATCTGGTCAACAGGGACAAGTTGGACCAAAGGGTCTGTTTCCATGCTGTACATCTCTATGACTCTGTAAGTGTACAGTGAAAATTGCCCAGAGTAAGTTGCTAGCCTGAAGAAGGGCTCATGCCCGAAACATCGATTCTCCTGCTCCTTGGATGCTGCCTGACCTGCTACGGTAGTGGCACCAAACAACCCAAATGGCCTCCTTCTTCAAAGACCGCAATTTCCCCTCCGACGTGGT
>NC_057735.1:45804027-45804255 GCF_004010195.1 Chiloscyllium plagiosum
GGCCTCCTTCTTCAAAGACTGCAATTTCCCCTCAGATGTGGTTGACAATGCTCTCCACCGCATCTCCTCCTCTTCCCGCTCCTCCGCCCTTGAACCCCGCCCCTCCAATCGCCACCAGGACAGAACCTCACTGGTCCTCACCTACCACCCCACCAACCTCCAGAAACATTGTATCATCTTTCGTCATTTCCGCCACCTCCAAACGGACCCCACCACCAAGGATATATT